>NC_031773.1:32132290-32182212 GCF_001522545.3 Parus major | reverse complement strand
TCTTTCTTTCTCTTTTTTAGTGTCCTGCAAGAGTCCCAGCTTACCCAGTCATTCCTCACAGGACAGCCACTCAAATGGCAGTCTCCTTGGTCAGCCTTTAGGCTGCCTTCTGTACTACCACTCACTTTCCAGTATCAGCAGACTGGAACCACGTGCCTTATTTCTAACAAGAATCAAAATATCTCACAGACTCCAACTTACCTTCAACCTGCATGCAATAATTTGTAGGGGAGCTCAACACACAGGGAGACTAATCATAGGAAATGGTACCCTACAGCACAAGAAGTGGTACCACCTTAATAAAAAGGTTTCTCTGAAAGACAAGACAAATTCAAATACACATCTCCACTAGTATCTTGTTGTAGTGGAAACCACTCCAAAGAAATAGGTGGCTGAAAAAAAGGCCTCACTACACATATAGAAATCTCATGCTTTTTGCTTGGCTATGTGGGCAAGTGGGAAAGAACAATCAGGGTGGATGGACAGAGGGGAGAATGGTGTGTTTTTTTCATAACTTGAGTAATTTGGAAGTGTGTGTGTTTTCCTGTGGGAAGTCCCTAGCTCTGTCTCTAGTGATCTAACATCAGTGTCAAAGGTTTATGAATGAGTTACAGAATCAGCAATGGCACCTCCCATTGTTAGCTGTCTACATTTTTTTATAACCACTTGCATACTTTTGGTCAACCACTGTAAAATAAACAGTCCTTCCCAAATGTTTTTGTTTTCTTTGACAGCACAGCAATAATTCACATGGAATGCTGCAGAATATAAAAGCACTTTAAAGCTGTTGTAAAGCTGCGTTTTTATGATTTATGCTTGAGTGGTTTTCAAGCAAAAAAGATGCCAGAGCTACAAAAGTATATAAAATTAGAAGATGTATCATGTGTGCAAGTACATGGTATAGATGTGTACGTGTGTGGGCTCAAATGGGAGACACTATTTTAGGTAATTCTCGTTTTGTGGGGAAGATCTGATAATTTTACTTTGTCTTTGAAAAATGACTCAATGCAACAAGCAGAATAACTTCCGCAACTACCGAAACTGGATTAAGATAGCCAAAACCAGTCTCTTTCAACATGAACCCTTAGGACCTCATGCTTACTGCTCCCCTGGAGTAGAAAGGCACTCTCCTAACTGGTCATTCCATCTGACCTGAAGAAACATTTCACAGATGCATCATTATATGCAACCATATGCATTATATGCAAATACAACTGGGAATTAGGCTAGAGCAGCAACCTGTGAAAATGACACCAGTGTCTGTTATAGTGCACTACTAATAAGCAAGTCTGCGTGACCACAGATGTTTCTGTTCACCTGGTATCACCCTATTTATCTCTCTCATCTTTCTGAAAACTCTTGTCTCCAGCCTGCACAACAGAGACCCTAAATTGTGCTGTAGGAGGAACAGGAATAAGCTGTACGTTAAGTTTGCTCTTGAAGGCTCAGAGGTTATCGGTTTGGCCATCACACCTGCATTCCTGACAAACAGCTGGAGACCCAGAGGGGCCTGGCCCAGCTGAGTGCTTCTCCAGCAGAGAGCAGTGATACACTGTCAGTGAACTCAGTGCTGGAAGCAGGGCAGCTTCCAAGCTGGAGAAAAGGCAAAGCACAAAGTTGGCAAGCATGCCAATGTGAATGTCAGAGGAGCTGGAGAAAAAGATGACAGTGTGGGGTCATCTGAAGAGAAAATCACTAAGAACACCTACAAAGGCAGTATCTGAGCCAGCAGCCTTCAGGAGAAATACTCACGTGAGATCAGAGATGCAATCCTTGCAGCATTTTGCACTGTAAGTCCAGTGCAGGGAGCATTTGCACCACAAACTGCATCCACCTTCAAACTGGTGTCAAATACTCTCTGGCAACCATTGTTAAAGTTGCATATGCCTGTTCAAGTGACACCAAGAAGAAGGTGCCAGGCTGCCAAGAGAAGAGCACCTCTTAACAAACTGTGTTTGAAATGCACTGTAAATGTGACCAGCTCAAATTATGAGCAAGGCAGGATTTGCAGGCAGAAATAGACTTTTTTATTAACCTGCCAATATTGACTTAAAAAACACAACAAGCTTGTCTCAATCTTTGTCCTGTATAAAGCTGCTTCATGTGTTACAAAGATAGGCTTACACAGGCACATCCACACACACTGGCACTTCTCCATTTTACACCTCGTGTGTATTTTATCCTTGTGTATATTCTCTGCATAGACACTACTGGTAATAAAGTCAAAACGCAAACCCCTCTTAGGCAGTAAAAGGTACTGAATGTTAGACGATGGCCTTACATATCCCAACCCCAAAGGAACTGATCTGTACCCCTAGAAGAAGGCTTTCCCAGGCAGAAAGGATTTCCTCTATCCCATGTGTTAGTAAATTAAATGTTTGGCCTTTCATCTGAAGATGTCAAAATATTTAATAAAGTGAAAGACTGGAGTTACAATTCCTATTTTATACATGATGAAAACTAAAGCACACAAAGTACACTGTCGGGGCTGAGGACTTGAAGCTGGGCAGGCAGGCTTTGCCCTGCGCACTGATGCTTCCCAACCTGCACCTAACCAGGACACCTTGCCAGTTAGATAGGCTTTTTTGACTAACATAGCATCTTGGTTTTCTGCCATTGCCACCTCAACATCCCTCACCACTTTACTCTTTTCCTTCTGTCCTGTCAACATCAACCTCCTCCCTGTTTGGTGCCTCATTTCTCCCCCACCCTCCTGTGAGAGTGGCATTGGTGGGGATGCTCATACTCCGTGCTCCCCACAGTGCCCTGACTAGTGAGGGCTGCCTCCTTGGGTGACAGAAGCTAATTTAAATCACAGCTCATCTCTTCTGGCTTTGTGTCTACACAAAGATGGGCAGAGACAGACTGCTAAGTCTTCTAAGTCACAAGCCTGCTCTTAACAGTGAAAGAAACCCCACAGAGCATCCAACATATCACACAAATTGTATTCTTTGAAAAGCATTGTTAGCTCAGCCTTAGTATTTGAGCTATAATAGAATTTACAGCATGGGTGAGGCTGGAAGATGACCACAGTGATCCAGCCTCCAGGGATCCAGCCATCCAGGCTGTGGTCATCTTCCAGCCTCCCTGCTCAAGCAGAGCACACTGCACAGGACTACCTCCAGACAGTTCTTGAGTATGTCCAGCACAGGCAGTCTGTTCCAGTGCTCAGATACCTGCCCAGTAAAGAAGCTCTTTTTCATGTTCAGCTGGAACTTCTGTGCATCAGTGTCTGCCTGTTGTCTCTTGTCCTATTGCTCAGCATTACTGAGAAGAGCCTGGCTCCATCATCTTGGCTCCCTCACTTCAGATACAGGCATTGATGAGGTCCCCTCTCAGCTGTCTCTTCTCAAGGCTGAACAGGCTTGGCTCCTTCATCCTACCCTGCTAAGACAGATGCTTCACGCCCTTCATCATTTTCATAGCCCTCTGCTGGGACCTGCTCCAGGAGAAGAGCCAGCCCTCCAAAATTCACCTTGCTTTGTGTGTTGTTTGAGAAATATACCACCCCAATCCTTCTTCCTCCACTTTATCCTTGAATGCTCTACTTAGGAAGGTGAACTGAGTTCTTGGCTCCAGAGCCATTCCTTGAAGGTGGAACATGTTATGGTTATTTGAGAGCATTGCTTTGCTTCTTACAGGCTTCGTAACAAGCACTGTCACAGACACAGTATCTCATCACTGTCCTGGGGGTCACTATCCTGAACGAAAACTCTAGCTGAACTTCTGGTGGTTTCTTTCAAATTTCCTCAATATTATAAAAATTATTTGTTTTCTTACTCACCCTGAAAGCACAAAATGTCACCACAAGGGCTTGAGACTTACAAGGATGTGCCAGTATGAATTGTATTGGTACTGATGAGCAGCGAGCTACAGAGTACCAATTAAAAACTTTTTCCAGACCAGGTAATCATCTGCTCCAAAGCTTTTTTTCCTGATTTGTGCACAGAGGAGTGCTGTGCTTGTATTACGCCTTCCAGGTACCTGTGAAGCCTCCTAAAGATCTCTTGTTGAGAGGATAGCAGAAAGCCCTACAGAGGCTATCCTTGAAATAATATCAGCTCTCTTTGTAATAATAACAATAAGCAGGGAGGTTGGACCACTGTGTTCCCTTCCAACCTGACCCATTCCGTGACATTGAGCAACACTTTATGCTACACATTCATCCTGGCAATTGTGACCTCCTGCTGCTAAGAGAGATTCTCTTTGAAGGGTTCCTACCCCAGGGCCACATTTTTGGGCAGCAGCAGCTTGGAATCCTACCCCAGGGCTATGCTTTTGGGCAGTAGCAGCAAGGAAATGGTGCTTATCACACCTCCACCCCAGCTCCTCAGCCAGGGAAGAATGCAGGCTGCTGGGCTGGCTGAAAAGCTTGGGAAAGTGCAGCCCTGCTGTTTCATGTCAACATTCCTCCCCCTCTGCCTTTCCCAAGGTCTCGGCAGAAAATCCTTTTTTGTTCTTATCAGTTCAAACAAGAACAATGAATTCCTCAAGCCGGCAAGAATGTGACAAGGTGCCAACAAAGCCAACCAGGAAGGTGATGTATGGTCTATAGGCTGCAGCTCAAATAAATCACTTCACAAACCCATGCTGTAAGGAGGGAATTCAAACAGCTTAGAGCCTCTAATTCTAGTTCTCCCTTTCAGATGTTCACCTGCCAAGTATCCTGGATAAAAGCAGTACATGTGATGCTAAAATGCCTCGTGCCCTTTGCTTTTATTACCAGGAATAACTGATTGAGCATCTAATCAAATCGAAATTACAGTGGTGTGTCTACACAGACTTGCTGAAGGCAGAGTTGCAGGTTCCCTTATAAACCCCTATATGCGAGTTTACAATTGCCCCACTGAACACAACTTAGTACACACAGCTGTCAGCCAGGGAGCAAAATTTTTTTAAACTACATTCAGAGATAATTGTTCAGCTCTCTTAAAATCATATTAATATTTTGTAAAAAAAATGAAGTCACCATATCTGGTTGCTTTTTAGCATATATCTTCAATTTTTACAAAGAAACACTGATGTGCTAGTCAACTAATCTGACTGGGAAAAAAAAAGAGTAATGACCAACAAATTCAGTCATAAAAAGGCAACTTGGGAGTGCGTATTCTGGGTGTGCAAGGATTCAGATGTCTCACTCCTTGCTCAAACAACATGCCTTCTCACCAGAATTCATGTGATGCCCCACACTGAATAAATTGCAATTGTTTCATGCTAAATTACACACGTGATGGTGAAAACTCACAGTCCAGACACAATGGCAAGCGTCTAAGATGCTCAGCCCGCACATAGGCTCTTTACGAGCCAGCGGCTGAGACAAAGTGTGCCTAGCCTTGCTGTGAGTTAGGCACTCCTTAGTTTGGTTTTGCATTCCTACTGCACAGATGCAGCTCCCAGCCCCATGCAGGCACACTGCATGTGCAGGAGCTGTGAGGCAGCATGCACTGGCTAGTTCTCTGGAAGAGCCTGGATGCTACTGCTGGTATGTAGAGCATAGATCTGGTCATAGGGAGAAAACCTTCTGGAATGGCCATCTATGATTCTCCATAAAGCTTTCTGATGTATCACTAAGATTGTAACATCAAACCAATCATTGGAAAACTGACAGGTGTTCAGAATGCTTCACTGAGGAGCCTTTTCTTGACCTGAGACTTGCATGTTCTTCATGGGGTCAGCTCAGTGTGGAAGGAGTGCAGACTGACCACAGAGGGGGAATCCACCTGCCAGAGCCAAGGCTCCCCATGGGCAACAATCCTGCAGCACTGTTTTCACCCGAGGCAGAGGGAAATTAAAGGCTTACAGCTTGGAAGTGTGGACTTGTCATTTTTCCTCAACACTGTGCTTTACCTGTCTGCCCCAGGTGTAGCACCAACAAATTCGTCAGCTGTCTGCCTGCCGCTCTTCAACATGAGCGTGATATGGAGCCTCATTGATGCAGACAGCATCTTCATCACAGACAGATTTTTGGTATTTTACATCACCTCAGCTCAGGAGATGCACAGCTTGGCAAACACTCCAGTACTGCTCCTGCTCCATCACCTACCTCATCTACAGCCTGGCCCACCAGTGTACATAGCACTGGGATGCCAGCTGCAACAGATACACTTCATCTGTGCATCCCTGTCTTGCCTGTGTAGCCTCAGAAAAGAAACCACCACTGTATCTCTTACTATTAGCCTATGGCAACCAGACTTTGCTGGATTTGCTAGGTCTAATTTGTCTTATACTTGCCATCTAGTGAATAAGAAACACAGTAAGGATGAAGAAATATATTTGCCTGATGGAACATGATGTTCTTCAGATGAACTTTTACTGTTTGTGCAAATAACTGATAATGCATCAAAAAATGGGCTGCAGAGTACTGAAAAAGCTGTGACATCTCTGTAATGAGAAATCTTAATACAGCTCTGGATTACTACATTTTTTCTAACAAATGGGGAGAATGGTATTGTGTGTGGCTCCTGCCTACTGCCCACCTCTTAAAATGGCTTTGGTTGAAGTGGGACTTGGTCTTCCACCCTTAATAGACAGACCTGTACAGAGCTGAAGAAGTAGTTTTATTTAACTATGCACACATATGTTCCCCTCCCACACCCTAAAAGATGATCCCTGCCCTAAAATCATGTACAACATACCAAAGCATTTAACTAATTCATAAACTGGGTTGAAATGGCTTATTTGGAATTACTGCAGTCTGCTGTGAATGTCATATGGGTCAGGAAAATGTCTTCTTCAGAGATTCCCATGTAAAAATTATTCTAGTAGAATGGGAAGTGTTCCCTTCTGCCATTCACCTTGCCACTGGTACTGACTGGAGTAGTATTGTACAGATCTAAGCCTGGAAATACTCATGAATAAGAATATCTCTGGATGAAGCCAATCAAAATCATCATTCCAGAAATGTAGCATTTCTGATGGGTGAGACATGCCACAGAGCCCAAGCTCATTTCCTGACACATCATGATCAGGCTGAGCTCTGTGCTCCTTTGGTGGGACTTGGTAAGAGGCAGAGAATGGAGGAAGAGAGGAAAGGCTGTGCTACTCGGGCCAACAAGGGAGGTTATGAAGGCAACAGCTGGGAGTGGACAGGATCCTGAAGAGAAAACAGGGTGGCAATGAAGGCTGATAGAGAAACAGTTGGGAACTGCCACCTTGAAAGATTGGTTCACCAAATTCTGTGATGGGTCCTGTACTTGGTGAGTATCTGGTACTCGGTGAGTTTCTTAAAACCTCAGATGCTGGAGCCAAATGCACATATAAAAACATTAAAATACATCACCATTAAACTACTTCTAAAGGAAAAGTTTAAAATCCTGAAGGCAAATATAAATGAAGCTCCTCTTTTGGGTCTCTTTTAACAATTTTCAGTCATTCTCATGAAGACTGATGAATATTCTTTTTGAGAAGAACTTCTGAACAGAAATAACACACAAAAGGCATCAAGGCACCTTTCAAAATCACATTTATAGGTTTTATACAGGAGAGCTTTTGATATTTTAAGAGAAATTACAGCTAAAGGGTAAAGAAGAGAATAACCAAGGAACATAGTTTGTACATTATTACTATACTTTTACATTTTATATTACTTCAGTGGCTCTATTTGCTCTACAGTCTGCAGGCCCAACTAAATGGAAATTACAAAAACAGAGCCCTTTCAAGTAAAATATATAATTTTATTGTACTCAATTCCCTTTTGTCTTTCAGTTGCAATTCAGACCTTACTTAATTGTTAATCTACAGCACATAGAGATAAAAAGAGCCCAAACTCCCCTCAAGTTAGCTCCAGCTTCCTATTAGATCCCTTCTTTTTCTGTACCTAGCTTGAAGAACACTGAGGGCATTTTAGCTACCAGACAGTATGTTAATCTGTTTCACATCAACTGCACAAGGTCTTAACACATATTACAAGCAGAGATGCTCTTTGGCATCCTCTACTCTCAGCTTGGCACAAAGCTCCCAGCTCAAGAAGGGCTCCAAATGACAAAAAACCAGATGTCATAGGTGAGGGTTAAATTGTAATAAGTAACCTCCTATCATGAACATTACCTCCTGCACCTAACATGGGCATATTCTGCTGCAGCATCTCACTTACATAAATATTTGCATAGCAAATTAACGCACATTTTCCCTATCACTTTCCCCTTCTGAAACGGCATCAAAAAATGTCAACTGACCACCTAGCAAAATTACAACTCCAAAGTAAAATTTAACAAAATTTGGTATGCAGTTTATCGCATACTAATTTTGTGGCATCTGTTAAGGGGGAAACTAATTTTCCATGGGACCTAAATAAGCACTTTCATCTGAGGGGAAGGGGGATGAATAATGGAATCTTGCTTGCTGCCAGTTTGAAATCGCTGTGCTCTCAGATGGACTTCCTTCACTGACAACCGGCAGTCCTGAGCACCTGGAGCTCAGGGACATCACAGAGCTTCCAAACAGTTGGAGCAGGGCTGCAAAGGTCTCTCATAATGAAAATGAGTGGCTGCTAATATGGTATTCGTGATCCTCCCAGTTACAGTAATGCCTTGTTTAGTTGGTTACTAGTATCCTATTATTAGTAAAATGTCTGCATCATTATTCAGATCTCAAATACTACTTTTCCTCCATTACCTCTTTCCTAAAAAGATGAGAATGGGCATTTCTGCTACACTATCAGGGCCAGTACCCCTTCTAAATGGGGGCAAGGTAGGGAAGAGCGTATGAGTAAGGCAAGCACATAGTGGTGTTTCCATAATGGTATCTCAGTTTTCAACTATTTATGGCTCTGGGACTTCCTGAACCTAAGCTCTGGTATTGAATAGCCCAGTTCAAAAATCACATGCTTTGAACCTATCCAACTAATCTTTGAATTTCCATAAAAACTTTCAGTTTCTGCAACATAAGGTGTTTCAGTATGCCTTATATGATACAGCATCCTCTTTTGTTTCTTTCAGCCCTAAAAGGTACTACTTTCTTTAAATGAGTCACAGTTCTGCTACCACAAGAATGAATAAACACTTCCCTTTCTCTGTGCCACTACTGATTTGTGAGATTCCCTAAATGCATCCTACCCACAATCATTTTCTCTGCTGGCCAAAGAGCTCTGCTCTATTAGATTCATCACCTGAAATTCACTCTACACCTCCAGCTGTCTGGGTTAGTAATAATTCCTGTTTGTTTGAGGACATGCAACACATACAAAGACACCCTGCCTTTGCCCTTTACAGCTCAGTGAAGCTGTGATGCTTTTCTGATGGGAGTGTGAACTTGGGCATCCTAAAAATCCAGTATGCCCTTTCAGCACACTGCTGAAGGAAGAAGCCCATTGCTGTCTCAACTTCCCTGTGTCAGTCACATAACTTTGCCCCAAACATGGCATAAACTATATAGCAATGGCTTGAAACCTGGTGCCAGCTGATTCCTTTTGTCTCTTTCCTCCTCTGGCTCGATGATCACAACCCTTTCCTGTGACTGTACAGAGCACAGCACATTTTGGAAACAGCTGCACTGGAATTGCCACATACCAAGTCTCTGTCCATCTCTGTAAAATATCTGCTCAACTGCAACGTTTCCTTGGGATCCCTGGCTTCCTCAAAAGTCCAATCTGCTTAGGGCAGGAAAGATAAGGCAAAACTGGGGACAGGTGTGCACATTTTATCTTGATCTCTTTATAGGTCTACAGAGATTAACCAGAAAAAAAAAATACACCCTGTGACTGTTTCACTGAGTAACAAGAGTTTCCAAGACTCCTGTTAAGCATGAAGAGTACATATTCTCACTATTTATTTTTGTTTATGGTTCCTTTGCTTTTTAAGCAAAGCTAAATTAGTTTTGCAACAACCCACCTTTGCCCTGAGCTTGTCTAAACTGCTCCTCACAACATTCCAGTTGTTTTGTGAAAACCAGGATCTGTCAAATGGTAACATAGTCTTTCTGCTGCTAAACTGTCCCCTTCAGCCAAGGAGACAGGAGCCTGAAGGATCTGGTTTCCTTTCTGACAGCTGCAGTAACTGGACCTAAATTGGAATTGGAGTAGAATTTTGCAGTGAAAATGGAATCACTGTAATCACATTGTCTCTGCTTAGAACTCTGGGCAGATTTGGGCATTTGATAGACTTTTATGTCCACTCAACATCTGCTGTTCTCCAAAGAGGTAAAAAAAATGAGGAAATTAAACCACCATTGAACAACATGAACAGGAAAGAGGCAGGCATTGCAGTGTTTGGCAATACTTTTAAGTTTTGAATTAACCTGATTATAAACATATTTTTAAAAATGTGCAACTGGTCCCCCAACTTTATTTGGAACCTCTGTAAAATACAGCATATTCTACCTTGGCGTGTCCTCAGTTTCACAAATCACTGTTCAAAGGTTTCATGATTACGATCAGCAGAAGCTGATACAGGAGGAAGGACCCTGTAGGTAGCAGGACTGATAGATTTTAATGCTGTTCCTCATTCAGCTTAAGACCTTCTATACTCCTCTGAGCAAAACAGTAAACATATTTTTTGCTAACTATAGTAAGAGATATTACTGTCTTGTATCTATTCCAGTTTAGGTCACAAACCTTTCTAGAAGTGCTCAGACTTTACTGCAATAGGTAAAGACTAAATGTTATATGGCAAATGTTATATGGCATAAAGGGCCTGGTAGAATATATTAGAAAACATCTCTAATTCATGCAACTTTCCACTGACATCAACTAGAGAAAAAAAGAAAAAAAAAAACAGCCTTCCTATCAGGTGGGGACAGTAACTGTGCCATACTGCAGAACATGCTCTAACCCAACCTTTTCCTGCCATCCTGCCAGCAGGATTTAGCCAGTGAAAGGGAACCTGCTGCTGCCCTCCCTGTAAGCCCTGGAGAGAGATACCCCAGAGATACCTCTCCACCCCATCTGCCTGGGGACTTACATATTGGGTTTTTTGGGGGGTGGGCTTTTGTTTGTTTGTTTTTTAAGAGGAATAATAAAGTCACAGACTGATTAGGTTGGAAAAAACCTTTAAGATCATTGAGTCCAACCATAAAGGACAGCAGTGCAGCAGGTATTATCTTGCTGTGCCTGTACTTATTACATCTCACCTCATGCTATTGGGATGAAATTCAGTGAATCCCAGTGTAATTTCTACTAAAATATTACCTGAAATTCAGCATGTCCACAAGTCCTTCTATGTAATAAGTACACTTCATTATTTTTATCAAACATTCAATATTTGGAAATGTTTGAGCATTAATACAAAAAGCTTTTTGCCCCAGAATTTATTTGCAGTGTGCTAAGTAAAGGTTGTTCTCTCTCACAGACACATACACGTGGGTGCATACATATGTAGGATAATGGAAAAAGAGAGATATATACATTGCTATGGAACTGAAGATGTGCTCTTCTAGGTCAAATCATTCTATACTTAAGTTCATTAAAAATACTAGTATTTCCATTCAGTGCTCAGAAAACTTCTCTAGCATTAGACTACCATATACTGGCATACCTAAAGCAGATAAAGCACAGACAGAAAGCACACAAAAACAACTACAGTTTCTCTGCACATAACAGAAATTATAATCTTGATTTGTGTAATTTAAAAGGTATCTGAGTTGGGAGATACAACTCCAATACAGGGGTCCCAGATACTTTATAGCCATCAAAACACAAATTCTTCACTGTAGGATATGTTACAAATACGATTTCAGCTGAAATTTCTTATTATTTAAATAGTAACTATAATATAGAAGCATACTAAACTAAAAATTAAGACCTTAAGACCAGTGAGTCAGAATATAAATCTATTTCTAGAGTGGTGCCAGCTCAGACAGCAGCTAATAATGGTTGCTGAGGAAAAAACACGTGGCAAATATGGAATGACATTTCCTGCATTTTTAAAGTGGGAGATGGCATTAAGTCCACTGAGTTTAAAAACATTTTCTGTATAAGGCCTGTAAAAATCTCTTTTCTGTATCTTACTTTTTTCTTTTAATTTGTCTAACTGTTTTGTAAACCAATTTACAAATCTGACTTGAAGAACTTCTGTGATAATGAGCTCAGTTTAATGGTGTTGTGTGAAAAAAACCCTTCTTTTTGCTTGTTTTACCTAAATAATTTCTGTTAGTCTTCTAGCTGTCATATTTCAGAAAACAAAAAAAATTCTTATTTTCCATTCACGTTCTATACCGAATTATTAGATGTACAGGTCTAGGTCCTATTTCTTCTTAGTTTCTCTCCTATTTTCAGTTGAGACCACCTGGTCTGCTAATCTCCCCTTGTGGGGAAATAATTCTGTACCATTGAACAGTCTAACATTCATCTGCACTTCTTCAGATTCATTATTATACGGAGTGTTCAAACCCATTAAAAATGTAAGTGGGCCACTGAGTCATCCATGCCAGAAGTATGCATGACATTTATTCCTCTTTTCCTTTTGTAACAATTATTAATACTTTATTCCTTCCTCTGACCAGTGCCATCACAAAACTGACATTTTTCAAGAATTATTCATCATGACTCCAAGTTTTCTTTCCTGTTTGGCAATAATTGCCTCAGGGCTCCCCTTTGCAAAGCCAGAGCTGCTTCTCATGCCCTTGAGCACAATGTAAAGCACTGCCTGCCATTGCATTGCCAGGCCTTTCAGTACCAGGATGTCCTTCTTCATCACCTCACCGCCTACTTCAGTATTAACTGATTTTCTTATCATCATCATCAATGCATAACTTTGCATAATTAGTTTAAATATCATTAATTTTGAGTAGCATATATCCCATCACAAGTCCTGCTGGAAATATTATCTCCCCTCCACTGTCAAAATCACCCAGGACAGGACCTTCTCTCTCATTCCCTGACCACTTAATTCCTCTGTGGTGCTCCATGAATAACACTGAAATTAACTATTTTGGAAAACAAGACACATCACATTGATTGAACCAGCCTGAGCCACATACTTACTAGTTTTCTTTCTGAGAATTCCAACAGGTTTGTGACACACAATTCCTTTCTAAGAAAGTATTACTGCTTTTCCCATTTTTTTTACTTATTTACCTATAAAGATTATATTTACTCAAGTCTCTACAATTTTTTATCTTCTATAGCTTATACCTATTTGCCTGGAGTGGTGATGAGACCTACTGGCATGCACTTCCAGGAGCTTTCTTGGTGTCCTAGTGACTGCCACCACCTTCTCTGAGGCTAAGCCACCTGCCCTATACTCTACAGCTAGGGCTTTACTGTAGGAAATTCAGAAATTCCATATTTCAGTTTGATCTGACTTCTTTGGAGAACAGTGTTTGTTCCTGAAAATTTGTCACTACTGATTTATTCATCTGCCTGTAAACTCCTTCGCCTGCATTCCAACAGTAGACAGCTCACCCAAATCCTTCCCTGCAAGGAAAGGTAGTGGAGTGGAAATATTTTTTAAATTATTTTAAGATGCCTAGAATTTGTGTCTTTCTATTCCTGTGGCCTTGCCTTACTTAAGCTCTTCTTTAATTGTTCAATATTCATTCTCTCTTATACACTCTTCAATTACCTCCTGTTTCCAGAATGTATTTAATTTTTTTTTTATTAGTACTTCCAAGTCCTTAACAGGTTATTCCCCAGGACCTTTTTAGCACTCTTTCATCAGTGCTTCCCATTTAACAATGCTTCACACATGTTTAAGGTAATTTTTTTCTCCTTCACTTAGACACAACTTCTACTTTCTGAGAACTATTTACTCAACATTTTCCTGTCCACTCATCTCCTTAAAAATGGCAATTTCTTCCTAATCCTTCTAAAGTAATTTTGATAGTTGGTATATATGTACTTGGAACACTTAAGATGTCTGTAAGCAGTCTTCTTGCTGAGAGAAAGTCACTTAACCCTATTGACCCTTCCTTTTAACCTCAGTGTCATGTTGTACCTACTTAAGAACTCAGACATGACAATGGAGAAATTACAGTAAAGTAGAAGAACAAGGATGATTTGGTAGCACATCTTTGCCCAGCATGACTATAACTGTATGAATTTTATATATGGCCTTTTTACATAAGGGAATTTGAAGTTCCTTTTCCAAAGGACAAATAAAATGTCCTTTCCTCTGGAATCGTGCATTCACATACAGACCCAATGACGAGTGACTGAGTATTGCTGGGCTTTAAACATTGGTTTAATTCCATTCCATTAAATGAGTCTGTGGCATCAAATTCAGCTCCTCATGGATACTATTTCTTACATCTTTGAGGATTTCAGAGAAAAGTCTCCAGAGCATGTATTTAAATCTACCCTTCAAAAAGTGGAACAGTGTGGGACAACCTGCAATTCTTCCAGCCATGATCAAATTTTTATTTCCCTGCAGAATACTCTTTCAGAGGCCATTTATCCATCACCTTTAATTAATACCATTAGTTTAATTAATGTATCTATATTCTAAACAAGTTTTTGTCAATACTGTTAATCACCATTTTAGGTCATTGCTTTTCTATATTAGCCAAATATTTGTATCATCATTCACCTAACAAAAACTTTGGCAATAACTGTTTTGCAATAAAATTAATTTAGTCTCTTTGGGATTTTACTGAAGGATTATTACCTAATTAACTCTCTGGTTGGAATTCTGCTTCCAGAAATAACTGTGAGGGTTATTTCAGGGGTTCATTTTCTAGTTCTTATATGTTTAATTCTCTAATTTGTAGATGTGATCAGGTAGTTCTAAGTACCATAAATGGCAAACACAATTATTTCCTGAAGTGAATTTGCAGGCAAGGAAAAAGGAAGGCCATTAAAAAAAATCATACTAGAAACATGTTTTTAATTGTAGATAAAAGCATCCTCAGCAGTACTAAAATAAAACTCAAGGTATTGTATCCAAAGTGACAAAGGATAGGTTCATAATTGTTGGATACTGGCTAAGTTTAATGAAACTATAAATGTTATGTGATGACAAATACTACTTTAGGCTTGGCCTTTTCAAAACTAAATTAGTGTGGACTGAAAAAAAACCAAAACTGCAAATGCACCTAGTATCTGTTTGCCTGTTCTCCTTCACTGCACGGTGTCTCTTGCATGTAAACCTGAATAAAAGTGTAGCCTCCACTTCTAAGTACAGAAGGTTTAAAGACAAAGAGTCTGGGACAAAAGCTACTCTCAGTTACTCCTTTTCAACTCCTGGCAATTTCAGAAGCTCTGGCCCATCACCTCAGGTCTTTATATTCTGTAGATTAAAAGAATAAAAGAGAATGCAAGATAGACAAATGTAGTCACATATGTCAGATATATAAATACTCTGTTAGTCTTCCTTCTACAGGATATTTGGGCTGCACATGACATAATGCCTTGCACTGACATCAAGACCCCTAAAAATATGAGGTTTGGTTATGGGAACTGACTAATGACCCTGCCAGAAGCACCTACTACAATTCTGGTAGACCTCAGCATTGCTGCTCTTCAGTTTTTCTGATGATATTCCAACTTGTAAAAAAAATCCCAAAACATGAAAACCAACACTGCTTTTAAATAATGAGTGCACCATGCTGGAATCACCAATTAGTATAAAACTTAATACCTTATCAGGTATTAAGTTTATTGAAGCTTGTTGCAGCTAAGAAATCTTATGTAAATTCTTCTCTACTTCCACTCACTTACAAGCTGGCTTCTGCTCATAGAACTTAGCACCTTTGCCAAAAGAAGGACATAGTAACATAGACCTCTAGATTATTTTAAAATATGGAACTGTGTCTACAAGTCTTCCATGGGAATAAAAATCCACAAAAGACAAAAGGCATTTTGCCTGGTTTTGCCTTGGACAGTAATGAAAGGAAATTACAGAATCAACACTTGAACACAGAGGCAAAGCTTTCTTTTACTGTCATTTCTTTCACACAAAGTCTCATCTGTGGAATGCTGGAACTGGAAAAGTGAAAGTCTGACTCAATGTAAAGCACTTAATTGTAATTAGATGTGAAAGTGAGGGGTATCTGCACTATACTTCCTGTCCTGGAACTTTAAATGGAACATATGGCACAAGTGGGTGGAGAGCTTGTATGGGAAAACACAGATACAGTTTTCTTTCAGAAAAGACCATGAAGAGTAACTTACTGATCAAATGATGGTAGAAACTCATAGCATACCAGATATGGTCAAGGAATGTCAGCGTTTTAGCAACTGTTGATTAGTTACAGAGATCTATATTTGCTTACAATTGTTGCTTATCTGGTATCCATTAGGGTTATACATAGTATAAAGAATCAACCCATCTCTATTGAAAGGGAAGAAAACAAATCAGAACTGGAAAATAGTATCTAGACTCTTAGTCATCCTTTCTAGCTGATATTATTAAGGGACAGAAGTATGTTGCACTGTTGAGTACCTAAGATAGGAATGCCATCTAAACACTCCCTGAGTGATACTCATGTGTTGTTTGCCGGGTGATGATGCTTGACCAAGTTCTGAGTTATTTCCTTTCCCCCTTAACCAGGGACAGTAATAGCAAAAATATTCTGTCTCATTGCTCTTATATAGAGTTCTCCTCCTACACCAACAGTTTAGTCAGAGGGCAGATCATTGGGCAAAATATGCTCATGACTACTTCCTTTGCTTCAGAAACACTTGCCAAATTGTAATGGCAAAAGTTCTGTATCTGCCTTCTGGGCTGAGTGCTCAGAGACTCCTGAAACAAGCCAATGTACAGTGGGACAGTTCTGCTGACCACACTGAGCTCCTGATCAGGCTGTGAGCATTATCCTCAGGATTGCTCCCACACAATACAGCTATACAAAACAGTACAGCTCCCCATACAAAGAATCGTAAACAGTGGATAACTTCACTGGATCTCCATTCAAAAGTATAAACACAAGAATTGAGTGAGTTTTACTCATAAACAACAAGGCTTCCTCTAGAATTTTGTCTTTTTTATGCCTCTCAAATTGTAATTTAATCCATCTCTCCTCTGAGCTTCCCTTCCTCATTCTGCTTCTTTAGTGTCACAAAACAAGAGTTTGCACTGTGGAAAACTCCTCACCTCATCTACTCCCCTGATTACAGGAAAGCCCTGTGACTTTCTAGCACATTTTCATATAATGCAGTGTAATCTCTTGCTTTTCTTATCTCCTCTGGCTTTGCTCCACTTTTTCTTTCTTTTATGTTCTACAGCAGATTACAGTCTATCTTTCTTTCCATTTGTCCTTAGTGTCTGTTTCCTCTTTCTTTTTCATCCACCTGTTTTTTCCTCTTTTTCTTTCTCTGATGCCTTTTCTATGCTACCTCTGCATTTTCTCTTCTCCTCCTTCTGACACTACATCTTTCCCACTCAATCCTATTTTATCATTCCATTTTCATACCTGAGGGCTCAGTCTCCTAATCAAAGACACTGAGGAAAGAACGTCTGGAACCCCAAGTATTACACTGATTACTTCTACAAACTTTCCTCAGGTTTTTAACTGCCTAAAGAGTACAACTCTTTCTTTGTCTATCCTTTCAGCCTCTCTTTCTCTGGAAGCACCCTCCTGTTCACCTCTTTTTTTCTTTTTGTGCAAGCTTAGTCCCATTGTCCATGAACGTTTCAGGCCAGTCCATAATCACTGTCAGATGCTCTTTCTTACTCTACTTCTTCTCAGTCAGATTTTTTCCCAATTTCTGAGGAGAAACACAGGTCTGAAGACGAAACACAACAAAGAAATGAAGTGTTGGGAAAAACTCTTAAAAATAAGAAGGTAAGGGAGACAGGGAGAGGTCTCACGCAAACAGGAGACTTTAACAGGAAAGAAGAAGATGCTTTCCTAGGGGGGAAAATGTCTCACTGCTGAACTAGCTGAGGCAGACAGAAATTCTCTATCAAAAAGAAAGTGACTCTATGATCCAAAGAGAACAGAAGCACCAGAAAGGGCATCACAGACTTCTCACATTGTGTTTCCCCATAAATGTAAGAAACTGAAGCAGGGAAATATGGTAGATTATTCTATATTTTGCTTAGGCCTCTATAAGCTAGGCTATCTTATGACACATATAAGAGTTATGACAAACTCTTATATGTTCTTTCATAAGGCATGTGATGAGAATGTCACACTGCCAGCAGGACTGACCCTCTGGGATATCACGAACCTGAGAAAGAATAAGGGGGAGCAGTGGTTGCAGGAGCTGTCTGGCTCCACATCTGTGAAAATCCACAGCTGTAACACCAGGAGAGACTCAGGCAGACCCTGAGACAGTGCTGTAGATTCCTTCCTGACTGAGAACATGTGGGACTGCACAACAACCTGGCATGCTTCTAGGGGAGCAACTGATGGGCAGCCAAAGGCAAAAAAGCATTTTTGCTTTTTGCAGATACCATTCTGCATATTGACTCTCAAGCCCTTGATGAAAAAAACCCAACAATTTAATTAAAAAAATCTTTGCACCACGAATGCCATTACTGTTAAAAAAACCACCAATGTCAGCAAAAGGAAACAACCCTGCAAGGGTATTGAACTGAATAAATCATTGAGTCTTTGCTACCGTATTATGCATTTTTCTTTAAAAAATGTATTTTTTTAGTTTTTGTTGTCCTTTAAGAAAAAAAAACTAAAGAAACAAATTTAACTTATAATTGCATCAATTTTTACTCTAATCCATCATTAATAACTTTCTAATGAATGTGAATTTTCAGGCCTGCTTATATAGCATGTGCAAAAGTCCTCCCTGGGAAAGAAAATCACAAAAATCATTGAAAAAGAAGTACTGAAAAGCAACTACATATCCATTGGGGGGTTTCTGCATTAATTTTATGATGAATTTCTACTAGTGCACCTATTCCTGTTGTACTCATTTTTAATACCTAGAAAATATTGTCAAGACATAAAATTCTGTTACTACTGTGTGAAGGAGGTGATTTTAATTGCAACAGGCTAAGATAGCTTAGCAATACTTCTGACTGACCTACAAATGCCACTTTAAAACAGACAAAAAAACCCACTTGGAAGTCTGCCTGAAGGGAAATGGTTTTCTTGTGAAAGACCTTGTCAAACATATTAAAATCAAAGTTTGGGACTTTAGCTGAATAAACAGCTTTTATTGCTTAGGTCTGCTAACTGCATTCTGGTACTAAGGAGACATTCGGTACTAATAGCAAACTGACAATTTTGCATCAACCCCTCTCGACTATTCACAAATCACCACAGACGTCAATGTTAATAAAGGTCAAAATTACCATCTATCTACATAATCTCCTCTAAGAACCATGCTGTAAAGGATCAACCAATCAAATTGTCAAATGTATTTGCAAAAATCATATTAACTACACCAAAGTCACAGAAAACGCTTCCACAGATTTAAAATACTTGATTCAAGCCTGAGAGATGAAGGTACAATAGGTTCTTTATCAAATATTTTAGTCTGATATTAAATTATTTCCATTCCTTTCAAGAGTACATTAGCTGACTTATTAAATCAACTAGTTACTCATTTCAAATTACTTCCTCAGTTCGTGGTACTAGGAAATGACTCTTTAACAAGTATTCTTGAAAGTGTATCATTGCTCATTCACTCAGTAAGATAAGTTCGTGCCTTTTAAAGCAGCATATCAACTTGCAACTTTTAAAATAAAACTGAGGCAGCAATTAGTACTATAAGTATGCAAACAAGTGAAAGACAGGATTGTTCAATTTTCATTATCTACCTAACCTTAACTCTTCTCAGTAACCCTGCCAAACATTTACTTTTCATATTTGTTTTGTAAAGTGCTACACTATCATTATTCTCCTGAAAGAGATTAGTTGCTGCAAAATTTCCTTTTCCTAAGCACTTCAAGAAAACCAGTGCATATGTCAGTGGACTAAATGGAAAAGTCACTGGGAGCAGAGTGCCACATGTAGGACATGCCACATTAAATGCAGCCCAAGCTGCATGCAGGGAGAGTGAGATTGTCTCCAAAATCTTAAAACATTGCTCTCAGTGCATTCAATACATTTAATGTACTTTGTACATAACATTCTGTTTCATTTATTTCATAATTTAAGGATTTGTATCACATCATTTTTCAGAAAAACAATTATTTTGGTGACTACAGACCCAGAAGTAATCATTGATCAAAGCTTTTTGGTTGTGTAGGACTTCAGGAGCAAGATGGACTCCTTTTTTTGTTAAGAAATATGAAATTAAGTATCTTTGCTATCACTAGGTACAAAACAATGATGTCTTTCTCACAACCTGCAGGTTGAACTTAACCCACAGAAAACTCAATCTCCAGACCTGAGCACACTCCCCACCAGCTGGGCATCAACAGACAAAACAGATCCATCAGATGAAATGGAGTCAGAAGGTAGGCCAGCTCTCTTTAAATTACATCCCTGTATGCATTGCAGCTTCAAACATAAGCTATTTGAAGATAAAGTAAAAATCACAGTTAAAAAGAGAGAAAGAAAAATATCACCATTAAAAAGAGAAAAAGAACCAAGTGATTTCATTGGGGAGGTTGACAATTTTGTCCCTACTGATGTCTGTCAGAACTGTAACGAAAAGTAACTTATTGAAGAAAACGGCTTTAGTATTAGGGGTCACTACTCCAGACTCTCTACAAGAAAGGTCACAAAGGTTCTGGTTGTGAGGAAAGGGACATCAGGAGGAGACAAAGCCAACCGACCTTAACTGTTGTAAATGTTCACATATTTTTCCAATTCTGGCAAACAGTATATGATTGCATTTTGAGTTTTTTACTGGGGACATTTTTCCAAATATAACCTGAATTTTCGGGTTTTTGGGTCTTCAAAACATTAGATTGGAAAGATTTAAATGCAATAGTATTTTCTCTATTATTTATTATTTTCTATTTGTATACAATTAAATAAAAATTAATTTTATGTACAATATTTTCTATTTCTGTTATATTAGTATTTTCTATTGTCAATATCAAAAGGTGTTTGCCTTTGGAACTTCTTTGGTTTGAATGTCTGAGTGTGTCTGTATGTAGAAAAGTTGCTCAAAACCAGGCACTTCAAAGAACCTCACAAGCTACATACTGGTCAGTCTGTTCTTTCTGAGATGGCATCCAGTTCACACAAAGGGTATCTCTTTCTGACTTCTCATTCACCATTTCATTCTGACCAAATCAGATCTGACCAATCCTCACACAACTCCTCATCACAGCCACTCATAACCTCCTGACTTCTTTAAACAAAGGCATTATTCAGGTGTTACAAAAAGACTGAGGGCCCTTAAGTATTTCTGCAAGTTACATAAATATATTATAGCGAAATCTCAGCCACGGCTGTTTTACATATGTAACATTTGAAGAATATTTAACTGAATGAAAACTAAAACACATTCCCATCAGTCCCTGGAAGTCTTCCTCCCCAAGGCTAATGGAATAAAATACTCATTGAAGAAAATCAGATAAGGAGAGACTAAAAAAAAAAGTCAAACCCAGAACATGAGACTCATCTCAATTTTTTAACGCTTAGACCTCCTAGCGAATGTGTTTGTCTCTAACCCTAACTCCACAAGCTTCAGGAAATTCAGTTTCTATTTTAGCAGAGTTATTCTGGTGCTCAAACTTAAATAGAAGCTACTTACTTGGTGGCTGTGAGTTAAGTACTCCCAGCTGTGGGAAGCCCCAGTGTGCAGCACGGCTGCAGCAGAGCTGGGGGCATGGAAGATTCCAGCCTACTGCCCCCCACTGCTGCCATTCCCATTGAGATGTTTCACGTTGTTGCTGGTGTAATCATTCCAGGTACAGTTACTGTGAAACTGAGACTAAAATAACCACCCTGGGCATGACTGAAATGTGGCTCAGCGCAAATAAAGGTGAGCGACTTCACAAGAATTGCAGTAGGATTGCAGAGCGCTTCCGGAGCAGCGCAGGAAATGCGAAGTGTGTGCGCTTGCATTTATCCTCCGACAACCATAGGTCTTCCAGGTATTTTCACAGGTATTTCTTTAATCTGTTTTGTTCTTTCTGGCACGCAAAAACCTCAGCAGACACCAACTGTTGATGTCTGTACATTTCCTCCCAAAGCTGAAGGATTTGCTCTTTTGTCTACAAGGGAAAGCAGGGTATTTAATAGGGTAAATATTTCTAGGAGCATCATTTCCCTGATTTACTTAACTGAAAGAGAACTGCAAAGAGAAGCCTACAGCAACCTGCAGCAAGCTGGAAAACCTGGCCCACAGGACAAAAGGGAAAGCATGATAGGCTACGGGGGGAAGAAGAATAAAACAAGACCCTCACAACTAATATCATTTTTTCATGATATTATATTATATATGGCTTTATATTCAGACCACAGAGACAGCTCAAGGGATGACTGATCACCTCTCATCTTCACTCATTACTCATTGAGGAAAAGAAATCAATCACCTCAAATCTACCCTAGTTAGCTGAATATCACCCACACAAACTGAAAATACTCCATGTCCCTGAAGAGCTGTCAGTATCTATGCAACAATCTAGTACTTTCACCTTTATACAAACTTAATTTTCAAGCACCTGAAGAAACTGTACTGGGAACAAAGCTACCAAAAATGCCTTACTGTTCAAAAGCAAAAAGGTATCATCTTGACAACAAAATGTAAGGTTTATACAAGAAATATGATTGAAATGTTTTGCACAATACACCCCACTCCCCAGAATGACTGTTCTCATCTCATCTCATCAAAATGAAGAGCAAACCTACACTGGTTGTTTCCTCAGGATGGAGCAATCAAGATTTAGCAGCCCCTCCCAGGTACTCCTACTGCCCAGGAAAAGCCCAATGCATTTGTTGTTCTTATTGCAATACCAGTTGTGAGAACACTTTCTGCTCTCTTGGGAGAAGCAAAGAGAAAATTCCTGTAAGAAACCCAGTGCGCATGACTCCATTAACAGGCCGTGGCTGGGCACAGAGGATGTAATTATTAAAACTCCAGGAAGTGGAGAATCCCTGTCCAAACTTTGAAATGCTAGGGGGGAAAAAAGAGACAAATCCTAGGGGAAGTATTTCAGAGAAACTAAGAAAGACTGCCTGTGGGAAACTATAAGGGAAAGGAAATTTGGAAATTATTTGGAGTTAGAACAAGTGGCCCACACAGAAATCCCTCCTGTTGTTGTCAGAAGAAGGAAACAGGGGTAAGACAAAGATGCCTGAAGAAAACAATCACAATTAAATAAAGCAAGACCTGCTGTAACTTTATTAATTGACATGGCAAATAAATACGAAACCTGTCTTGAGGTCTGATACGTGAAGAAGCTGAAGAACAAGCATGGAGAGAGGAAAGCTCCACACGGGATATGCTGCCCATTTAATGCAATCTTCACAAACTTCCTATTCCTTTTCAAGTGCTTTTTGATAAAAAATGCCCAGAGACAGGGTTGGGGGAGAAGATGGCTACCACAAGGAGATGAAGTGGTTAAAGGGTGACAGGTACCCATCTGAAGTGAGCTGAGGCCATGAACTCTGTAGAGAGTCTTGAATCAAGGCCAAAGCATGAATACAGACAGGTTTCCATCTCTGTCAGAAGCCAGGAAGAAGCATAAACAACAAGCTCACAAAACTGCTGTGATTTGTAAGCTTTCCATACACACTGCCCAAGGAAGAAGTATAAGGACTTGTACTTTAACAGATATAAAAGCATAGCCCCAGAAACTACTTGGTTCTTATGGATCCACTCCTGCATCTCCTGTCTTGTTTAAACTAACAGCTCTAGTCTGTCAAGGAGGAATTAATAATCTGTCTGCTTGGAGGGAACATAATGGGGGACAGTCCTCAACACTGTGAAGGACTCATTGCTCTTTCACGTAGGGTTTATGAGTCCTACTAAGCAGCAGAAGAGGAAGAAGAGCTGCAAGTCCAAAAGTGAAGTTAGATGTAGGAAACATCATCAAGCATAAAATTACTGGCAGTAGAGTTCCTTCACCATGTCCCTTCATTCCAACTGTGAATGCAATGAAGTTCATCAAAAATGTTTGCTGCTGATAATCTGAGGAAGCTTTTGTATGAAGCTCATTATGGATCTCACCTACACATGGATGACACTCAAACAAAGTCATTGAGGAAGCAATAGTGTCTTTTTCAATAATAGTTACACCTTGGGGGCTTGGGTGTTTTTGAAACAAGTCAAGAGGTAACTTTGTTCTGACAAACACAGCAGCTTTAAATAGGAACTTGACTATTTCTAAAGAGATGAAAAAATAATTTCTTGCAGATTCATGTATTTTTATGGTTTTCAAACAATACTATAGTCTCACAGGAAATCCTAACAACACTTCAGCTTGAATCACCTCTGTCAGTACTGCACATCATCTGTTTGGGGGTTTTTATCCAAACCCCTTGTTCTTTATTAATAGGATCATTTGTCTGAAAACCTGTTTCTTAAGAGTTTGTCCATTCACTCTGCACCTGAAGTCATAATCCTTTGTTTGCAATCTTACAACTGGTTGCTGTGGAAATCATTATGATGTCACAAAAAATAAGGATTAGTAAAACTGCAAGTAGGGAATAAACAAGTTGAACAGATGAACTGTTAAAAAAGTTTTACTGCAAGTATTCACAGAAATAAAAAAAAAAGGAAAACAAAAACTTTCCTCCAGACCTGATCTATGACATATGTTCACACAGTGCTGACACAGACCAGGGAGAGAAAAATTTTTCTTCATGTCTTTTGGTCCAGGGGCAACATTCAGAAGATCTACTGGCTAGGAATATATTTGCTGTGTTTTGATAAGGTACAGAACCCAGGACCTTACTTTCAAACTACTGTAAACCTTATGCTTCTCTCTTTCTAAAAACAGAACAAAACAACTATTCTGTGGCTAATCTATGGATGGATAATGTTTTCCTCTGGAAAACAATGCATTTAGCCAAGTGGTAAAAATAAGCTCTTTGATGGACTTCAGACTAAATTAGAACTGACTCCTCACGATGTCTACCTGCTGCAACATCCATCAGAGCAACTGGTACCCACACATCTTTGCCATGAAACAGCCTAAAGCTCAGAGTGAACTCTCTCTCTTAGGCAAGTCACATGGGTGCAGTAAGCCACAGGATACAGCCAAGTTGGCCAGCTGGAGGGTCAACATGGCAGCACAGGCATAAGCTTTCAGCTGAAACTTTTGTCTGATAGGGCCTGAGCAAGGACCTTTCCCATCAGATCACCGACCACTGTGACCTCCCTGTCCCAGTCTGGCAGCAGCCATTTGCAGCAGTGGAGTGGCAGATCCATCAGTCAGCTGCAGCAGGTGAGCTCAGAGCAGAGGAGAGAGGTTGCGGCTGTATGCATGATCAGTGTGGGGTGTGCAGCCCATGCACAGGGGAGCACTTCCCCTCTGCAGGCCTAAAGTGCTGTGGGCAGCAGAGATCCCAGAGCTAAGTGTGCTTTGATTGCCACCCAGAGCTCCTGGATCACGGCAGTTTGGTGCGTAGCCATGCCAGCTCGCACTCCCCTGATGCAATGACAAGCTGCCCCTCTCTTGCACAACACAGAAGTGTAGCCTGTCATTGCACATACATGGGATACCTCAACAAGTGCAGTAGAGAAAAAGAATAGTAGAAGTTGTCTACTACCTTTATAGTTGATCCTGCTACAGGCAGAGATCAATGGTGTTTTCCCATTTTCACAGTCCATCCATGTGCTACCCCCAGGTTCTTCCCCTCACAGGCATCCAGTAGGACTGCCAGGAGCAAAACAAGCACAGAGTGTTTGGATAGACTTTTGTCCCCTGATTCTGCTCTTCTGTGTAACACAGCAGAAACACAGATGAAATTGCCTTTCACTTTTGTTTAAGACAAAGAGCAGCAGATTCTCAGCACAAGGGGTAAAAATCCACTTAATAATGGGGAGAAATCTCTTTCTCTCAGAAGCAAAGAGCACACACAGTGCTGGGATGACATCTGGCTCTCACTAAGACTTTTTAGAATCAAGGTTCTTAGTCCTCCTGCCTTGACTTAGCACTGAGTGAGATGGGCAGTTAAAACAAAGCTGGAGCAACTCTACTATTCCTTTCCAGGTCTGATCTACCACAAAAGAAAACCTGTAAGTAGTCAAAGCTCAAATACCTGCCCTTTCACCACTGTTGAAGAAGGAAGTACACTTTTGTGGCATTTTCAGCCATTGAAATATCTGAGATACAGCAGGCTCAAATATGTTGACAGGTATAGCATAAAAGCATCTAAATTTTGTTTTGAAAGGTGCCTGGTGGTTACATCATCCAACCTTCTAGTCAAAACTAGGCTGACTTCTAAATCAGAAGTCGGATCAGGTTGGCCTGAGCTTTCTTCAAGGAGGGAGATTGCTCAGCTTCTCTACAGAGCATGTCCCCTGCTTACCTCTTCTATGGTGGATTTCTTTTCCTCACTACATGGGAATTCCCCTTGCTAAAAGTTGTGGCCCTTGCCCCTTGTTCTCTTATACCATGATTCTATAGGGGAAATGCCATGGACTCAGGAGACCATGCAAGCAAGGGAGAACCAAGTTCTGTTTCTGCTGGGAATTTGGCTTGTGCACAAATAACACCCTTCATTCACTTGCATCCTCAAAAGCCTCCACTCCCCATGGCCTGACATCATCTCTGCCTCCTACCAGGCTTAGAACAAGGAATGCTATCTTCTGAATAAGGGTGAGGAACCTGCATATAGGTACAACACATAACTTATTCCATTTTCCACATGTCTTACAAATAATTGTTTGTCAAGGTTTTACAAGCACAATGTATTGATGTTCTATTTATACTGCAGATCACTAATTTTAAGAGGTTACAAACACTCTGCAGATAGAACTGGTAAGGCAATCCTTTGGTGAAAAAGTGAAAATTGCAGAAATATTTAGCCTTGGAAAACAGGTTCTAAAATGTTCTTTAAGAGATACTTGCATCTTCTTATTGAAATGAATGTTTCAGCTGCACAAGTAACAACCACCAACTGAAATAAGGAGACACCTTGCATTTGGTAGCTATTCAGTGCTCATGAAAGCTTTGCAACCTCCTTAATGGAAGACAGCTTTTTCTTTCATTAAACACATATCTGTAAAAACAACTCAAAAGACATCAAACACCAGAAAAAGCACATTGAAATAACATTAGAGATCTAATATAAATCCACAAAAGCCAGGAAATTCAGAGATAAAGAAAGACTTTCAGACAAGGGAAAACTTTCCAATGTATTAAACTGGAGCACAAATTCGCTTCCTCTCTGTGCTTGCCATCAAGTCATTCCAGACACAGGGGGTAAGCTCCTCCCTGGGGTAACTCAAGTGCCTTCAGCACTGCTGCACCAAAAATCAGTTTGGCCCTACAGAACTGTCTTATTACTTTCTCTGTTTCTGATAATTGCCATTGGTTTGAGTTTAAACAGCAACTTCCTGTCTTACAGCTCATTTTCCCACTGTTCAGAGACTGTATTTGTGAGATTGCAATACTTTCCATGATTACAGACTATGATGTCAGCTGTGGGGTTATGACTTCACTGACAGACTGGCTAGAAGGAGAACCACTGTGCAAAGGAGAAAATCCACACTCAAAACCAAATATATCTGAGATTAGCAAAGACAACACTGCACCTCAGTGGGCATGGACATTTCCATCTGCACAAATAATATTCTCTAATTTTCACTTGAGCCAAGTATGAAAATGTCCCTTCAAATTTCTGGTTTTTTTATAAGTCATTCATGGTGCTGATGTGTTGCCACCCAAATTCAATCTTGAAGTCAGCAGCAGCTTAAATCACAAGCTGTGGGTCCAACTATTTGCATTTTCTGGAAACGCAAAATCAGACATACAGCTTAAGAGGGGATATGAGGGGAATGAGGTGATTTTGAACTGCCTTCAAACTTCCCATGATTCTGCCCTCCTCCTCAAGCTGACATGGCTTTTGTCTCTGGAGTCTGGCTATCCTGTCTCCAATAAAGCAAGATAACCATAGTGAACTAGTTACTAGGAGCCCCCCAGGTACCTGGCTCAGCAACAGAATCCAAACAGAATAATGAAACCGTGTAAACTGTATCTAACCCAGGTACAAAGAGAGTTACCCTGAGCCTTCATATACAGAGTGTAGCTGCCATAAACAAAAGAGCTTTACACATCACCTTTGTTTCTGAAAAAAGAAAAATTATTTTTCCTTTCCATTTCCTAGACTGCAAGAGGAGGAGGGGCTATGATAGGCATGCAAAACAAGAAATGGAAAACTTAGACACTTGCTCACCCTACACTGAAAACTCTGATACCAACACATGGGACGCAACTGAGCTGACAGCTGGTGAGATCAAATTCAATCTAAGAACCCAAAAGTGACAATTCCCCACTACTCTAGTTCTTACAGAGACTTGGGTTCGTTGTTCCTTCTTTTTGCCTGTCTTCTACGCTTTACTGTTTGATTTTCCCAAAGGTTACCTGCTATTTCTCATACTTCTCATACTCTCATAGTTAGTCCTGGCTTAGACTTTTATTTTGTTAGATGCCTTCTAAATAAGGTGTTACACATTTTTTTAAATTAAATAAATGCCATTTTCAAATTTTCAACAGCCTGATCATGTTTGAATTACTGAAAATGAGAATGTTTTCAAAGTTTCTAGCCATGATATTTATGTAGCCCTGAATAAGGAGAGCAGGCAAGCTATGGATTCAAATGTTGGCCAGAGAAGATGAACACAGAATGGATACTGCTATGTTCACCCATGCTTCTATACTTGTGCAAAGTGTCTGGAATGCTCACAGAAGTATGCAAAAAGGACAGAATTCCTCCTCTTTTTTTTGTTTGTTTTTGTTTTTTTTTTTTTGTTTTAAGGTCTCTAGAAGCTTTATTGGAAACTAACACATTAAAAAAATGAGAAAGCCAAATAAATCACTACAGTTCTGCTTCTCATTTATTATACATTCAAGATAATGGCTTCAGGGATGTGAAGAAAGGTCTTTTGCTTTGCAATGCACAAAACTTGCTCTGGGACATTACTTAATTATTATTCGAAATTTTAACCATGCAAAGAAAACCACAGTGACTCATAATTATGCAAAAAGATCATTATGACTTTAACTTCTCCTGTAAATAGCGTTTTTTGTGATTTCTCACAATGGAATTAACAACCTCTTTCTTGGAAAGCAGTTGTATCTGGTTTGCCTGCAAAGGTTCTGAGACTTGCTTCCTGAAATGAGCAGTGAAAGAGATAAAGTACCTTTCTGCTTGGAGAAAAAAACATTAAGAATATAATTTTGAAACATTTCTGTGCTCATGTGTGAACTACAGCTATAGCATAATTTTTCTTTGTTGTTCTCTGTACAGTGGTTATTGTCTTTACCTAAAGGATTTGTTCTAGCTTAAACAAAAAATACTGCAAACCCCTTCTCCCTCAAGATATACTGCAGATAAAAGGGCAAGTTCTTTCCCTTACTCAAAACCATAATAAGTGCTTTTTTGTTAGCATAACTAAGAAAGGATTTCCAATTTATATATCACCATTCATAAGCCTTTGGAGAGAGAAATCCTGACTTCAACCAAAGAAGCTGGAGTCTTGTTATTGGATTCACTTCAGTGGAGGCACTACTTTACATGGACTCACCTTAAAAGGAATTTGTTTCAGTGACTAATATACCCTCAGTATGTATCTACCTATTACCACAGCTCACTGAAAGTTACGCATGTGGAAAAAGCAAGATAATTCTGGCATTTTCAAAACCACAACTTTATATATCTTTAAAAAATTTGCTGAAGGCTACAGTACAGAGCTGTCCATATTTCACTTTTCAAATAGTTCAAAATGATTAAAGAAGAAGTTATCCTTCTAAGAAGTATTGCTGTTTGTGGCATACAAGTTGTTTATAATTAAAAAAGCAAAAATAAAAGTCTTCTGTACAAGTCCAGTCCACCTGTTACTCATGCAGTGACTGCTCAAAACTTAACTGACATTAATAATAAATTTATTGTATTCACAGATAAAATTTATCAGTACAACTATTTAAATCATAAGTAGCACCAAAGTCTGACCCTGTAGTTCCACAATTCAACAGTTGTCAGGATTGACAGAGTAGAATAAAACGAACTGAAAATAGAGAGTTTATTTTAAAGAAGTGAAAAGGAAAAGCAGAATAAAGACATACATTATTCATTACTAGTCTCCTAAAACTGCTATGGAAATAGCATTCATAAAGATATGTAACTGAGCTGCCAAAAAAACCCCTGAAACTCTATGATACCTGCAATGATAACAAGGAATACAATTTAAACTGTCAAGAGAAGGAATTAAAATCACATGCAAACAGATTGCAGCAAGCTGTTGCCAGCAAAATTCTAGCATCCATGATATAAAACACACAAATAACATCTAATGTGTGTGGAGATTTCACTGGAGTGGAGTTTGATCCATCTATTCTCTGCTGCTATCTCTGGAAGTTCCTCAGTTGCCTAGGATTTTCTTACTGACCTTCAAGCCCCCTCAGTTTACTTAGCTGAACATGGTCAAAATTGATAATCTAAGGCAGCTAGCCTTACCTCCCCACTAAAACTCCACTCCATTTCAAGTTCCAGCCAAAAGCCATCCAAGATCTAGCTCCATCCTTCGAGGAGGCTTCAGAGCTATGAATTATCAGGACAGAGCATAGCACCGTTCACAGCACTCAGGTCCAGCCTGGACACCAGCATTTCTGAGCAGGACTATTCACAGGGGGTCAATCTATTAGCAAACATGACGAAGATGTAAATCCACACACACCTCCTATGCAAGTGTCCCAATCACAAGCTCCTGTGTTTTCCTGGATGAGAAGTATTCTCCAGCCCTTCTTTTGAAGCTGAAATGCCATGCAGAGAAGCAGCTACACAATTCTTGAGTACTAATTAAGGATGGTTTTCAACATTCAGGATGGAAAAGACTCCTAAATTCATCATGTCCATCCATTAATCCAATCCACCACTAAACTATGTCCCTAAGGACCACATCTATATGTCTTCTAAATATCTCTGGAGATAATACATAGAGTTTTAAAATATTCTAGGAGCCTGTCCTGGAAGGGAATAGATGACAGAATCTACAACCCTAGTAAGACAGGCTGTAGCTTGGGTTTAATGGATTCCCAGCAATGTTATGCCAAGAAAGAAAAAAGATGAAACCCAGAGATGCCTGCATTTCAGAGATAAATCTACCTTCCCCTCCCGTCAGCACAGGGTGGCTGGTGGCTGCCCATGTGCAGAAGCAAGATTTCCTTCCTGAAATGAAATCACTGCAACATCAAAACAACCCAAAAGCAGCCTTGTCTCACTGTATTGCAAAGGAAATCATATCCTACAGACAGCCTACAGAAACAGCAAGGCTAATTAGCATCTTCTGTGCAACCAGAGCCATTCTGAACAGAGAGTAACACAGAAATGCAAAACCAACAGTGTTGGCAGCACTATCAGCCTCCATTCCACAATTATCTGCTTCACAACATACGGCTTTTCCATTCAGACTGTCATCTTCCCAGGCCTCCATGCTTCCCATTTCAGGGTTCCCCCAAGATTGAAAATATCTGGATTCTCTTGGACCTGAAAAGATTTCTTCCTCTTCTAGCAGCAGTGTCACTACTGCATCTTTAAAACATTAAATTGCATATCCCAATCTGACTATTTAAGCTTGTGAAGTCACAGTTTTAAAATGTCAGGGTCTTGTCCCTCTACTTTTATTTTGGTTCCCCTTTGCAGCTTGATGAATATCTCACTTAGGGACTTTTAAATGCTATTGTGAACTATGATCCATGTACATCTTATATGGATAATAGCACAAAAGAAATTCAAAACAGCAGAGACCAAAAAAAAAAATTTTTCTTCACTAAGTGAGTGTTGTGTGCTGCAGAATTAGGAGACGATTACTGGTGAGGATATTTTGCAGCTATTTAATGGAGGAAGCCCACTTTCTTGTTAAAAATCTAGCCTCATTCCTAAAATGTAACACTGAACTGTAATTTGAAGTGAGGCTTAGACTCAGGATTAAGAAAGAGGAAATAACAATACTTGCACTTAGAGCATATAATGACTTTCATTCAAACACCTGAAAGTACTCTCCAACTATTAATTATCACAGTATCAGTCTCTCCCAAACTCTTCCAGAAGAGGATCAACCCTGCATTCCTTTGGCATCCACATTGCCTGCTTGGGTCTGTACAAAATGCAGAACAAAGCCAAAAGTATTACTGCCTTTAATTATTATGGTAACTCTTAATTGACAGGAGTAACTCACTCATGCAGAGACTGAGTGCCATTTATAAGATGTCCTTTTCTTGTGGAGAAAAAATGTGATACCTTCCTGTAGGGCTATTGGACTATGGGGGCTTGCAGGATAAAGGAGAATTACATTAAATTAAATTATCTTAAAGGAATGTCACAATTAGAAATTTAAAAAAACCCGAAGAGTCTTGACTCCAAATCTTCTCTTCTGGATCACACATCAAGACATGGGTTTTCATTCCTTCTGCAGCACTACCTTTCAAGAGGACAGGGAATGGAAATAGATGAGGTGACTCATCTGTTTCTAGATGAGGTGACTTGGAATGGCCCTGTCCCACAGCTATGACTCAGACTGGCTAATGCTCAAAAGGAGAGCAACCATATTTCAAAATATTCAAGGAATCAGGCACCTAGTTTTTGTGACTGTGTCTGCCATTTAATTAATCAGTACTGGACTTCCTTGTTATCAAGGTACAAAGATGAAAAAATATCATCATTTTGCACCAAATATCCTTCAAGCTTGTGTATGGGATTGGTTCAAAACCCTTCTGGTCCTGAATCTCTTCATTCTATCCTGTATATGGAATCACATAATCCCAGAATCATTTAAGTTGGAAAAAAATTCTAAGATCATCAAGTTCAACCATTAACCCAGCACTGCCAAGCCCACCACTAGACCATGTCCCTGAGGACAACATCTACATGTCTTTTAAATATCTGCAGGGATGATATAGAGACTTTTTAAATATCTTACTCCTACTCCTCACTGCCCACCAGCTAGACATATACCAGAGATACTGAAATAATCACACCCGAATTTACAAAAACAGGTGAAAAAACATCTATTGGTTTAAAATACAGGATAAAAAAAAATGTGTTTCCCTCCCTGCCTCATCCAATATGCTCTCAAGCAAGTTTTACTGGAGGAGGATGGCCTTGAGCTGAAGGCACAGGGCAGGCTGCCAGGAAATCCGAGTTCTATTCTTGGCTCTCCTACAGATTTCCTTGGGCAAGGCAATTAACCTTGTGGAGTACACTTTCAATGGAGGTGAGGCCCAGCTTCTCTTTCTGCATTCACAACATTTTCAATGCTGAAAATGGAATTGCAGGAGCAAAAATGAGTGCCTGTGCTTTTCTTAACCTGATGCATTTTTTTGTCATGTATTTGGATGCACAATTGCTGATAACTGTGCTAGTAAAAAACCCTAAGAATTCAAACACTGTAGGCGTAAAAATGCCTCCGGATGTTGCTGCAAACAGCCCCAATGCTCAGTTTCCTCGTGTGTAAAACGGGCAGTGAGGCTAATAAAACCAAAGTACACAGCCAAACGGAAAACTGATTTTTAAAGTTCTTGAACACCTGTTATCTGAGATCATAAAAAAGAAATAGCTAAGAATTTCAGTTTGCCTTTCATTAGAAATGCTCTAATTTTACTTGGTGCATTTTTTTACCTGATAAAATTTCCTCTTTGGATCTCAAACAGAACAAAAAAATTTCCTTCAAGGAGTCTGAAATGTCAGATGAAGTCAAGTTTTTGGTTTTTTTTTTAACTAAGATGATATATTTTAATATACCTTAACAAAAATGGAAGTGAATTAAAAAACGAGTGAAATATCCTTTTGCTAATATAAATGCAGTTTAGGAAACAAATATCATGGCTCAATTTTCTGTTGTGGTCTCTTTCAAATAAATGCCACATCCATCTATACCGACTAAGAACAGGATTCTGAGATTCCAAGGAAGGACAGTATTTGCTTAGACAAATGTCTAAAGAAATGAACATACCTCTCTGAATACTGGGGAGACAGAACGTATTTCTAGTGACTTTTTCAAAGCTGTTGGTACAAGCACATCAAATGATTTTTTCCTTCCCTTGAATGTTGAATTGAAAAGCAAAAAAAGCAAACAACCAAAAACTGGCAAATGAAAAATAAAAAGAGCATCTGTTAGTCAGAGGAGAAAAGTTCAACAATCACTGCTTTTGTCAAAATGTTCATGTTTTGAGAGATTATTTCTTTTACAGATCATCTGAACTGGAAACTAAATGTACAGGTATGAAGATTTTAAGGTTTTTAATTCACGTCCTTCATCCACTTCCTAAGTTTAGGAATTTTAAGGGAGAGGTAAATAGTCCTTTTTTCATAATTATAAAAGCTCCTTCAAACTCTTTAGACCCCTGAAACAATGAACACTCTCAGGTGACATTCTTGCCCCGCAGACGTAGAACATGTTCAAGAAAGAAGGTATTTTATATTGCCAAGCTATAAAATAGTTTCTATCAAAATGTGCTTCACATGAAGCAGTAACACCACAGATACAGCAGTCAAAAGTTGTAAAGATTCAAAATAACTGAATTAAATAACTGAAAATATGGTATTCTTCCAAGAACAAGACACAGAATTTTTATCTATGCTATCTTCTGTAATTATGTAAATAGTAACTTTTTCATTCAGCATCCAATATACACAAATTTTATGTCAGCCGTGGCTTGCTCCAAATGGACTCGGTAGTACTTAATTTAAATAAACACATGTTCACATAACAGCAGAATTTCTAGCTCAGCTTAGTGATACACTTGTAAGCACCACATCAAAATGGGGAAAGTCTCACGCTAACCTTTTGCTATCTAAAAGTCAACTATGTGTCTTATTTTATTCTCTAGGTTGTCTTCAATAGTGTCAAAAGTTTAATATCTCCCGCTGAGAATTCACCACTGCTATAACAATGCCTTCTTTGCAGCAGGATGGATTATGATCTCAGAACATTCTTTTTTGTCTCTACCACCCAGTGAATGCATGGATTTAAGCATCTCCTAGACCATGACTTCATATGAGACAAAACAGACAGCCTGCATAAGAAGTAAGAAAAATCATTTTAATTACTTTACACCACAGAGTATGTCACTGTCAGGCAGAAACTTGACTCAGGTGTGGAAAGGCTGTTTTTACATATTCACAGGGTATTTTGAGTTGGAAGGGACCCACATGTATCATCAGGTTCAACTCTTAAGTGAATGTCCGTATGGGCATTGAATCCACAACCTTGGTGTTACTAACTTCATGTTCTGACCAGTTGAGCTAATATGGGAAAGAAATAGCCTAAAAACATTGATGGTTCCTCTGAGGCAATAGGATTTTCTTGACACATATTTCTACAAAATTAAGAAGTTAATTTTCAAAATCTTAATGAGCACTAGGAGTCCTTGCCCTGACACAGGAACTGCTGGCATAGAAACATCTCACTAATTCCATGTTTAAGGTTTTGCATTTCAGCTATGTCAGAACCGCACTGGGAAATAATCTGAAGAAAACGTTATTATAAAAAAGCATTTTTGTAATATTTTTTTTAAACGTGGTTTGGCACTGCTTAAACTGGCATTCTGTGTAAAGTGAAACTCTGCCCTCATTAAAAAAGTACTGTAGTCATCAATTATATAATCATCAAATGGTTTGGGTTGGAAGGGACCTGGAAGATCACCTAGTTCCAACACCCTGCCATGAGCTAAGACACCTTCCACCAGACCAGGTTGCTCAAAGCCCCATCCACCTTGGTCTTGAGCACTCCCACATCCATAATTTCTCTGAACAACTGTTCCAGTGTCTCACCACCCTCGCAGTAAGCAATTTCCTCTTAATATCTAACCTAAACCAGTCTCTTCCAGTTTAAAGCCATTTCCCCTTGTTCTGTCACCACAGGTCCTTGTAAAAAGTCCATCTCCATTTTTCTTGTAGCTCTCTTTGGTTACTGGGCGGCTACCCTATGGTCTGTCTGAAGCCTTCTCCAGGCTGAACAGCCCCTACCCTCTCAGCTTGTCTAGATAATTATCACTAGTACAACTTAAAAATCTGGTTAAGGAAATTAATTTCTTATTATCTCTTATCTCCTACCAAACAGAAATGTGCTCTCTATATTATCTAGCAGAAAACAAAATTGTTGCAAGTTTTCTGAACAAGTCACGGTTCTTACTTAGGCTTCAGTGATGAGGTGTGCAAGCAGATGCTTCACGTGCATCCTGCATGACCCTGGTCAGAAGGTCACCGACTATCATCTGCTCTTACAATCATGCAAATTCTAGAATTGCATCTATCCATCTTTTAAAACAGATATATGGCATGGAATCAGCCATCTCTTCTCCTCACCAAAGCCCTGCTCAAGGCTGTAAAAATCTCTGGACTGTTCTCTGGAACAACTCTGCCATGCCATGCAGAGAGTCCATGGTTCAAGTCAAACAACTTGGAAATGCAAAAAAAATTCTACCTAAAGACTCAACAAAAACAAAATGGAAAAATGGAAAAAAAAACAAATACCCTTTTCAGCATCAACTTCAAAACCAGATTTCAGATTCTTCCATTAAACTGATGCCTGAGAGCACTAGAAGACTATGAAGTTTCCAGGGCTTTTCAATGCAGTTCTTTGGAACAAACAGCAAAACAATTGATTACTTAGTCCTCTGCTCTACTCATAAACCTTCAGTCCCTACCTTTCAGTTAAATTATAGGCATACACAAATTAAATAAATAAAAACCCTTTGATAGTTCTCTACAAAGGGCTATGTGAAGCCATGAGTAAAACAGTCGCTGAGTCCATGAGCAGCAGCATCAGGCCTCAATGGCAAACACGTGGCCCTGATGAAGTTAATGACAAACCTTTCACTGACTCCTGTGAATGTGAATTTGACTTTACGCCTGTGCTACATAAAATAATTCTGCTAATGAAAACCAGGTTGCTTTATAGCCTTTTTTTAAGCATCAAAGGCTATGTCTACAATATGGACCACAGGATGGTGCTGAGGACCTAAGGTCCAAACCACACACCTTTCAAGAGTTTTTTATTTCACTCTAACCTAGACCTGTGGGTTGAATGTCTACCAGACTGCACTTCTGCAGCACATCTTCCAATCTGGTTTCATTTGAAAGGAGTCCAACCAATGAGCTCTGGGACTGCTACACAACGCATACAATAAGTGGGGAAAACCAGGAGATACATTTCCAAAGCATACTCGTGATCTGACCTAACGCACTAATGCAGATGCATCCAAGGAGCTGAGAATACGTTTGTGCAAAAAAACCTCTAAAATCAAGGAGTACTGAGGCCCCCATGAAGAGCTAATAGACTCACAGCCTTCAATGGGTTTCACACGTGTGCAGCAACTGACAGTGAAGGTGAGTTTCACCGCATCAAGCACTGTGTTTCTGATTTCAACTATGTTCATTTCCCACCTGCTTGACCGTGTTAACTTCAGGACATTCATTCAATTAGCTCTCCACATTTAGAAAGCTTTTTTATGTAGCTGAATATTTTATTTTCAGAAGATTTTGTTTAATCTTTACCGTCTGCTGTATTGACAAGGGTCTTCTTTCCCTTGACAACTTTGCAAAGTACACATTATTGCATTAAAAAGATCATCTGATGGCTCATATGCTTGTGATAAACTGGGCTTCTTGCCCTCTTCACTTGGGCTCTCCCTCCCCCTCTCAGTTTTATACTAGTCAAAAAAGATTTACTTCTCTTCTAAAAAATAATATATAAATAAATACACTGTGAGTCACAAACATTAAATACTTAATTTGAACCAGCAGAAAGACCAGCTACCGGAATTCTACCGTGGTCTGTTAGCTCATATGTCTCTGCATGTGCATATTGAAGGAAACAGCAGAAATAATATTTTACAATTTGATGAACAACATATGACACAGAACCTCTAGACTCCCAAAAAAAAAGGGTTACAAACTTATGAAAATGTAGAATTCTGCCCTCTCTGAGGAAAAACACCCTGCACACTCCTTACTTGCAAGATACTAAACTATCATCATTAAGGTTTGACATATAAATAAATTGGATTAAGGAAGAATATAATCATTAAGGATTAAACTGAAATATGGGTGATAAAAAGGGATATTTTCTGACTGCATGTTGGAGGTCTAAACAGAAAGGATAATGCTGTACTATCTGCTTTCTGGCAGACTCCTCCCCTCATTTCAACTACAAGCTAGAAGGAACCCATGAACTTAATTTAAACTGGAAAGAGAGAAAAGAGAAGGGAGAAAAATTTGATTTTCATCATATTTTCAGCATATTTGATTCTCACAGTCTGAAAAATTATCTCAATGCAAGCTGCAGATTGGAGCATTATCTCTGAAAATTACAAGAAGCAATCATATCATCAGAATAAGAAAATAAAAAACTGTGCTTTCAACAGGCACAACAGCAAAATAGTACCAAGTTTCAAAATATGCATTAATATTAAAAACATGAGTGAACCTGTTGAAAGTATTGGTCTCAAAATAAACTAATGAATACAACCCATTTCGGTAATTCCCATTTCTGAAAATTAGATTCTTGACCTGACAAATAGCCCGTTCCATTCAGAATGCTCCACTGATACTGCCCATTCTTTCTTCCCCATAAAAATATAGAAATAGAAGGGAAACATTCTAGCCTACGAGATGGCAGAAGGGCCCTTTCCACTGAACACTCAGTTTCTGACTATGAGTACTTGGAAGAGAAAATATTTTTTATGTTTCAGGCTGCTGCCTTTTCCCAAATTCTTCAACCATCCCTATTCACCTGTCACACATTTTTAACTCAGAGGGGATGGCTTGACTGTTATAAATTAATTACTCTCATAAACCAGGTATTTTTTCTGTTTCCCAGGGATTGTACCCAAGGTGAGGATCAAGCAACACTCAGTGCTCAGATATGTGAGGTCCCAGCCAGATGGGAGGAAGCAGACAGAAACCGACCCACGCTTTACCACACTTGATATTTTCCTTCCCCAAGCTGCTTGGGAGAAAATCACCAGCATAGATATGTTTCAAAAAGCCACCTTTTTTTAAAATGTCAGTGAACTTCCTCATGTACCTGAAAATGTGAAATGTGAAAATTACTCATGTGCCTGACTTAAAAGCTACAGCTACAAACCACTCGTCTAGTATGCAGTGGTCTGTTTTTTCCAAAGAAATATCCTGTGGTGCCTTCACTGGACAGTGCAATAGAACCAGCTCTTAAAGTGACTGCTAAAGGCAGCTTTCCTGTGTTTAGTGGCTGATACTCTGGGGAACCTTAGCTGTAGTTTTCAGTACCTTCTGGTGCTGCTTGAGCTTTTGCAAGCATATACTTTTACAACCCTTTTAACAACTATGCAAAACAACAGAACAAAATGGGGGGGATAATGACAGGACTGACAAGGAAAGAGATTACAGAGTGAAATAAGGGGTTCAAATTGAGATGTTGGGCATGGATTTGAAAAAAAAAAAAAAGTTTAAAGAAAAATGTTGAGCAGGGAATGGGAATTGGAAAAGGGAAATCAGAGATGTTAACTTGTGATTAAGCACACTGCCACGCCTTTATATCTTCTAATACTCAATCCCATTTTTCCAGAGGCAATCCATATGAAAGCCCATGCACAAGTGAAAAACATGCAGATGAGAGGTGCACCAGGCAGACCCTCATTAGCTGTAAACATCAGTGAGAGCACGAAATCTCAAGTACCTAAGACTGAAATACTTTCATAACTGAAGAATAAAAACACACATCTGATAGACACATCTAAAGACTAAATGGGTCAGGAAAAGCGGAAACTTTTAATGAAATACATTACCAGTCACTACAAATATATGAGGCATGAAAATGACTGTGAATGGAAAAACTAAGTTCTAAGAGCAAGTATCCTGCTGTTCATCTGTGCTCTTTCTCACTGGATTTAAGGAAAATATGCATGTTTCCAGGCAATGTAGTACAAAAGCATTTTGGCTTCTAAACTTTATCTCCCGCACCCTTCATCTGAGTCTTATCACCCTCTGATGCCTGATATTGGCCCTTTAACCTTTGTTACTCAGTTACTAAACAAGTTATTTCATTGTTACTCTCTTTTGAAGGAAGAGTTGAGGCTCTTTTCATGCTGATAAGATACACATAAATATTCACTTGAAGCAAACATTCAATTGTAAAGTATCTTGAGCAAACTACCAGAGTCTAAAGGTAGGAAACTGTGATCAACCTCTTTGCTCTCTTAACTCTTTAGTCAATCCACCAGAACAAAAAGACACAGAAGACAGATGCTTTTTTAAAAAAGAAATTACTGTTCTCTAAAGGAATGGACTTTTTAACATGCTTTATAACACAGCAAATAAATCTGGAAGTGAAATACCTACCCATTTTCTGGGCCGGCCTCTAGGTCGCTTTTCACCAGTGGCTTCTGCTTTCTGTAAAAGAAACACAACATATTTTATACCTCAGCATTACTTAACAGCCTCAGTAACCAGGAATCCTTTCCTGTAACATTAGCTACAATTATACCTCTTGGGTGGCACCAGGCCCCCCAGCTAATCTGTGTGCTTTCTCACACAGATTGGTGATTATGCTGCTTTTTCTGACGTTTCCTAGCCAGAGTGCCTCACCTGCACCCGAGGGTGTCCCCATCCCTGATCCACACTGTGTTCAGGGGCATGGAGGAGTGTACCCACACAGCTCAGGACCCTCAGCAGAGCCCTGACCAGCCACTGACATGCAGGCTCAGAGCAATTGGGAAACCCGAGAACCTCCAATAACATCAAATCTAGTCTTCCATGGGCCATCAAAAAGTACTTGAAGATACTAAATTAAAAATACAGCTTGTTTCAAGTTGGATCAAAGCAGTTTACAGCAGCTACAATTCCTTTTTTAGTCTCACTATGTTCATGCATGAAATTAATTAGGACAGAATCTCATCATGAACATGTCTGTGCTCTTACTGGGAAACAATTTCTCAACTTTTCACATTAAGTTTTCCAGGCAAACACACATCTTTAAGCTGTAATAAGTAAACCTATTATGGCCCAAAACACACCTTCCCTTTCCAGGTTTAAGGAAACAATGTGGAAGAGGCCCTAAAAGTGACAGCTATATTTATGTAAGCCCAGCAGTTGCTCCCGGAGCTTAGCTTAAACGAAATATGTGTTCTTTTATAGGCTCTTCCACTAATTCCACTGCATGACATTGTGAATACTACTACTAATAACAGTACTTAAGCAGTACACTAAAAAACTTACAGAGTTTAAAATGAAAAGTCAGGTTATTCTCTCTAGCTAGGCTATGCCCATCCATACACTTCACCAGGTAAACAATCCTGTTCCACTCAGGATTTTGCCACTACCTGTAGTCAGGGCAGGACTTGCTAGATACAAAGTCACCAAGAATGAAGACTTTTAATACACATGAATTGTGTTGTTTTGTTTTTTTCCCCCCAGTTACCTGTACGTGTATTTGATTTGCCCTTAGAAATCAACTGTGCCGTTAAATAAATCACTTGCTGGTCAATCACGGTAACATATACTGTAACCTAATGCTGTGTAAATCGGATCTCTCTAAAAGAGAACTTGAGCTGAGAAACTAATGGAGGAATCTCTACAAAAAAACCTGCCCTGTGAGTTAAATGCAATTACTTTGAAATAAATACCTCGCAATAAGAAAGCTGTGAAAAATAAAATTCACACTCCTAAAGGGCAAAATTATCACTCAGACTTGTTAAAAGAGTAAACTTGAGCTTTAATCGTTTATACTGGTGTTACATGTAAGGTGAAACCCTCTTAAGAGAATACTTGTTAAAGTGCATTTACTATATCCTGTAGCTGTCGATTTCAGAGTTTTGTTTCCTTTAAGCATTCAATATCTTTATACCTTGTAACCTGAAGGATGCAGACAAACAGATACAGTTTAGTGTTGATAAGTTGTAGCCCCCTGCTTCCACATTTACTCCATGAAACACAGGGCATAAATCTTAAAAAGAAATTATTTGTTATAATTGGTCTTAACAAATCAACACTTGACATGTTATCAGAGCACTAAGGCTATTTATTTTCTTCTGTGTATCAATGCATCTGAAGAAAAGATCCTTTTCCAAAATTCTATTAAAAATAATTAACTTTTTGAAAACAGAAACTACTCTGGTCTAATAATTAAAGTCCGCACAAACCTGACACAAATTTTAACTACCAATTATAATGAACATGAGAGATTTCTTTGAATAACTAATCTTTGCTTCCTGCCACAAACTGTCACACAGTGTGGCCGCTTCTCATGAGCAGTGCTGAGCTCTACCACCACCAAAGGTCCACATCAGAAGTGGCTGGTGTTCCTGCTGGCTAGTTTGGGTAATGGTTTGTCAAGTGCTTGGGGACCTTGCAGATTGAAAGGCACTATATTCCTGCAGTATATGACTTCCACCTCATGTTAGAAGAAAAACATTTCCATAGTTCTTATCAAAACCAAATCTTTCCCAGAGGTGAGCTGAGCAAACAGCCAGGCATGCCAGAGGTGATGTTTTGGTACAGAGAGATTCTGTAAGTAAATAGCAAGGTTTTCACAGATTAAACTGCAGAAAATGAATGACAAGAACCTCCAAAGTGGAAGTTTTAATCTCCTTTTCAAGAGAAGAGAAAGACAAAACACTGTTAGAACAAACAAAAGGAGTAGAAGCAGCACAGTGGTAACAATAAATACATGAAGTTTAGGAAAATATTCCACCTCTTTCCCTCTTTTTTTAGCCTGACTTTTGCTAAAATACAGCCTGTATTTTCTCCAACAACTTAAATTCTTAAATTCCAACAACTTAATTCCTTGCAGGAATGTTTTACTGTGTATCAGATAGATAATACATGGTTTCTCCATGAAAGCACTAAAACATTGCCTTTCCCCTGAACAGGTTTTTGCATCATCAGCAACACTGCAGTCTGTTGGCTCCTGGCTTCAATTGAAGAGTTGTCTCTGAAGCTAGGGACAAATCCCGACAGAGCTCCAGGCCACCCAGAGGTGGTGTTTGGTCAGGGGGTTTTTAACATTTGGCGCTACTATGCTATGAGGTGTGACCTTGCTTTTTGCAGCTAAGACGTGAAATCACTAAACTTAAAAAAGGATCAGGTATGTTATCAAACACAAGGACTATTTCACTAAAAATATGAAACATCTTATAAACAATAATATGAACACACCAATTTTGCAATGTCACATGCGAGGAACAGAACTAAATTTACTCACATTTTAAAGCATGAACTATATGGGAAACGTTTTTTATTTATCACAGGTGAGGAAGATCACCATTTCAGTCACTGCTATCTGGAGGTGAGCTAACAGTCCCTAGGAAGATTTGCAGTCCACTTAAGCCCTGTACCACAAGGTCATCAAACCCTGCTTCCAAACAGCTTCTCTCAGCAGCTCTAGGACTTGACTGCCCAAGATCTCTGCCTCCTTATTGCAAAAATGCACTGTACCCAGACAGAAACCAAGGCTGTACTGCTGAAAGTAATGAAAAAGACAAGACAAACAGAAATAATTGAATGGCTATAAAGTGCTCTTTGGGCACCTATGTATTGTCAAGAAGACCTCAAATGCAACAGAATCCAAATTTTAAGAACTCTATCTACTTTGCAAAATGATCTGCTGGAGATCTCAGATAAAATGTGTCAGAGCTGTAAGTTAGGTAAAGTAAGTGATAGTTCTCAGGATGAAGATCACTGAAGATTAAAAGACCTTGCCCAGGAATGTGTCCATCTCAAAAAACCACACAGTTATTTAGTCAAAAAACACTCCTAAAAAAAACCTTAGGCATTGACTAAGTACAAAACCATCACACTTTCCGTGTCCTGTTTTATCCATTTTAATTCTAAACAAAAGTCAGTCTTCAGCTTTTCCTATCTTGGTGAAAACATCTGATTTTGAGGTCTCTCATTTTTTCAGTGCAATAACCATGCTACAATTACTTGATAAACTTTATCTTGTTTTTCCTTTAAGCTTGCAATGACTGGTGTTGGTGAAAATGAATGAAGCATGGAGAAGCCAACTTTCATGAACCAATTCAGGGCAGAGTCCTGATCACATGCACTTTTCTGGTTTTTTTTTGTTGTTGTTGTTTTTTCTTTTACCTTTGGACTGCTTAACCCAGAGACATGCCTTTCTACATACCAAACCTGGCCATGTAACGTAGTGACAGCAGCAAGTACAGTCACACACAGGATCACAAGCTCTAGTTTTCAGAGGATGATGCATCAAGCTCTGTAGGCATTTTCAGTGAAACTCACTACATCAATAACTACAACAAAACTCAACATATTTTAGCTGAAGGTAAATTTTATTAAAGAATTTTTACCATTGTATATTCCTGGGACATCCCTTGATGATTTCTTTAAAGACAGTTATATACTATTCCTTTTTCTAATGTCACAGATGTGTTTCCCGCTCCCAAACAGGAAATTATTTGTACCTATATAGTATTACAGTATTTTTGTCAAGCCAAACTACAGGAGCTAAAAAAACCCAAAAAACCCCAACAACAACAACAAAAAAAAGCACCCTAGAAAGGGAAATGTGATGGGCTGGTAACACAGCTCACCACTAAAAGGAAAATTCAAATGCAGAACACCCAGGAAATTAAAAAGGAAGATTCCCCACTATGATCTTCCTGAAAAATATGGTTGTGCTATAGGGAGAAAAAAACCCAAAATCCAATTCACATTTTGCTGTTTTTTTTCAAATATTTTAAATGAATGACAGAATAACTTGTTTAAAGATGTAGACTGCATAATAACCACCTAATTGTGGGGACTCAAGTGCAAGGTGATCAGGAGTATTTTGTCTCTACCTCTTCCTATCTATCTGGTAACACATTGTGTTCCTCCTGTTTGTGAAAATTATACAATTGAGAAATGGTTTGGTCTTCTGTAAAACACACTTTCATAGAAGTTTTTGTGTCTAGTTTATAAAAACTTAGGCACGTGTGATATGCAAGGCTTTAAGGAAAAGAAAGAAAGCATATTACCCAAAATTAGAGTAATTGCCACATTATTAGCTGTTCAGTTAGTTTTGCAACATTCTGTATGCATTGTCAAGTTTCACATTGCTAATTTCATAACAAGCACAGTTTGTTTTCAGATGCCCCAAGGCCAGTTTACTAAGACCAAACACAAGCTCTTAAAGTTTAAAAAAAAAAAAAATCCAAAAAAACTCCAACAAAAATTAAAAAAAACAAACCTGTGCACCAAATAATTTTAAATATACAACACAACCACAATTCCAGGGAAAATCCATCAAGCGATTTAAGGGTATTTCCTTTTTGAAGTATAACAAAACAAAGCCCCAGTTCTGGAGTATTTTTAACTCACTGCCAGTTTGTGCAATACATTTTTAATTGTGATGTGTAATGCTTTGCAAGAGAACACCCAATCAATTAATCATGAGTGCCTTCTCATGGCTGCTCGGTGGGTTCTCCTGGTCGACGTTTATCTAGCATGTTGTGAACACTCTAAAGCATTTCAATGAGCTCCCTTTGAAACACACAGGGCACGCACTATTCTTTAGCAATTCCAGCAAATTCCAGCTGGGTGTATAGTACCCAGGTTCACTTGTAGAGGGGCTTAAGCTAAGATAGCCAGTTCTCTTTCTGGGAGTTGGGACAGGCTGGAGAGAGCTTTAATAAATGTATGTATGCATATGTATGCGTAAATAAGTGTACCACAAAATTAAACATATAGCTCACTCCTCTTAGTGGTGATACCCTCACCACTAAATGAAGCTTTCTTACAGTGCTAAAACTTTCCCATCATTATTACAGTTAGAAAAACTATTGGAAATAATATTACATTAAGAGATACTTTGAGATACCTGGTAAGAAGCTGAACCATTTTAGAGAGGGCTAATTATCAATTTGGAAAAAGGGCTAAAATATTTATTTGAAATGTGATACCAGCCTCTTTCTTCTAGTAAGGCTTTATAAGTGTTTTGTGTTTTAGAGGATTTATCAAACATTTATATACTTTATCTATAAACCTAGAAACCAGCAAGACTTGTAATTACATACCACTCAAAGGGTTTTTTTATTATAAAAAATGACATGGTCTTTGGTCAATTTTTTACATTAGCAACACCCAAAAGCTTTAATGAGAGCAGTATCTTGCTGCATTCTGAAAATCAAAATGTTATAATAAAATTACTCAGTTTGTTAATTAGATTAAGAAAGCATAACTATGTACCAGAATCATCTGGAAAACTTTTTGATTTAATAAACCTACACACATATGAATGTTTAAAAATTATTTTCCATTTATACTGATTTCCAAATCACTTATGTAAATTAACTAATGTCAATATTTCTTTTAGAAGCATCTTTTAAAAATGCATTTCTACAAATTACTTAAAATTTAATCTTAGTACAAATGTTTCTCCTAGGAAAGCCAACACTCTTAGGAGTAATATTTAAAATACTAAAGCTCACATTTGGATTTGCTAGACTAATAAAAAACTGCTCTCTCTTTTTTGAAGAGTGACATATAAACTATTTTTACATGAATCTGAGGGATGCTTTTAGTGTATAAAGAAAAAGAATTAACATTTTAAGCACATTACTTTGCAGAATGGCTTTGAAAGGATTTGAATACTTAACCTGTAAAGCATTTTTCACTAATTCATGGATTTCTTGACAGAACATGCTGCTTTTTTTCCAGCCCATAAAGTAAAAAAAACCCAAAAAACAACCAAAAACCAAACCAATTTTGAATTTAAAGACAGTTGGAAAAGTACCTCAAACAAATGCTGAGAACACTTTAAACAAAACAGACATGAAACCATAGTCACCTTTTAATGATTTAATATTTATCAGTAGTTGCTATAGTAATTTATAACACTGAAAACTATCAAACTTAATATGGTCAGTACCATAACCATAATTAGATGAAGACACAAATCCCTTCCACACATTTTGTCACACACGTCCTTAAAAGATACTGATACACTTTAGCACTACAGTTTACTACCAGATTTCCCAAGCTTTTGTTTCTGATTTAGTACCTGTAAACCAGTGCTAACTGCTGTATAACCAACAACATAAACAAATCTCCCATATTTATTTTCAAGCCCATAGACAACTATGTGCCTTTACTAAAATATTTCCTACAGAAAGGTATGCATGATTTGCCTTGATAACATAGCTTTTTAATGCTGTGCTTTCCCCATTTAAATAAAATGTAGTCAAATTTTCATGTTGTATCTGTGATGTAAAGCCCATGCACTAAATGCAGTGACTTGAGGGAGCTTCTCCTGTAGATAAAGGCAATCAGAACCACCACAATAAAAGTTTGGTCTCATCACCAAGCAGAAATACTGGTTCAGAAGACTAAAGCACTTCCAGTAAAAGTCTCTTTGAAACTGATTACTAAACAAGATATAACAGGCTTTTACTCAAAGTTTACTTTACCATCACATTTTAAAGCTGTAAATTTCAATATATGCACTATTTCCATCAACACATAATTGGATTTACTTCTAATTAACTTATGTTTGACAAAGCACTTAGCTTTAATATACAGATTTGGTCTGTAGTAGCAACAACTGTAAGTGGGCAAGAAATTAATCTTCCTCTTACAAAAATCTTAATGAAGAAAATAATATCCTTAATATTGACTTCCTTACTAGATACAGGACATTTCATGGTTTCTCGTGAAATACATTCTTATTTCATTAATCTGTAGACTACTAAAAAAGAAAGTCCTTATGGGTTCTGTACTTAAGGTCTTCATGTTAATTCTAATTTTAAAAATGTGAAATTCATGCTTTATGTAGCATTATTAAAAGAGTTCCAATCCCACACTTCACAGTCTAAATGATTGGATTTTTTGCTAGTAGCTGATGAAAAAACAGCAAAAGTAATTCTTTCTCTTTAATAATCTCACCTTCTGAGCTGCTTTAGAGGGACTCTTGTTTTTGCTTCCTTTGGGTCTTCCTCTTGGTCTTTTAGGAGATGGTTCACCAGTTGGTTCCTAAATACAGGAAGACACGCTGTTGTGGCAAAAGGCTACAAGTAACCCAGATGATCTAAAGAATAAACTAAACCGAAAAGCTGCTTTCAACATATGAAATAGCAGTTTCATTAAATAACATAATAGTAATAGTGCAACATGAAAAATTTAGCAACTCCAGGTAAAGGAAAAAATAAATTTTGCATAATAAAGGAGTTTAATTTCTCTTGCAGTTGCATTAAAAAACTTGTAAAAGTATGTATATTCTAACATATAAGTTATAGCAGGAAACACATTTTTTAAAGATGGCTATGATTTCCCTCATATAAGAGCAGTTATGTAAAAAATAACAGTTACCCATTTAATTTCAACTTCATTTCATTATAGCGAGATACAATTATCACATGTAGCTTCCAGCACAAACTTTTTGGGGAAAAGAAGTTAAGTACCAGAATATTGCAAAGTAAGATGAGACTACTTCTCTCTCAAGGGGGCAATTTTTTCTGTTGTTCTGCAGTAAGCATTATATTCACACCTATTCTAAAGAAAATTGATTTGTATTAACATGCAAATGTAAATGTCTCTTCAAATAGAACACTAGTAAGCCAAAAAAACTCGAGCAAAGAAAAATCTGAAACAAAACCCTAACTTGAAAATGAGTCGATACTGATTATTTTAGCTGTTTTCTTAAACTAGTTCCTTTGCCTGCCAGTAAATAACCAGCCCTTAAAACTGGGTATGAATTACTAAGAGTTCAGATTCCAAATATTTATTCAGTGAATCATAAACACCATAAAACTCTTCTAGTCTTGAATATTATAGATTTCATTCAGATTACAGGATGTGGTAGAACTAATTAAGTACAGTTTGTTAACTTAAACCAGTTTAAACCCCTTCAGCTTTCATAATTCCCGGGCAGTTTAAGGGGAGGCTGGCGGGGGGACTCCCCAAGTGCTGCAGCTCAGTGGCGAGCCCCGCAGGCACTGCACATCTGGGCTGAGCACGTTGAAGGAGACGCGGTTTTCTTTCACTTCCATACATTCAAATGCTACACGAGGAAAAAAAATAAGGAAAAACTAAAAAAAAAAAAAAATTAAAAAAAATATAGAAAGAAAAAAAAGTTGAAAAAGAAAAAAGGAAGCATTGGCACAAGCCAGCAGAGTCGGTGGGTACCGGCTGCTGGGGCTGGTCGAGGGTAATCAGGGGGTGAAGCACAAGGGGGACAGTGCCCGCAGTCACCGAACCGATGGAATGTCACCAAGGGCAGAGCGAGGGAACGAGGGGCTCTGATTTTACGGCTCTCCTAAAAGTATTTTCTGTGCAATTTACAGGACTATATCGGTGCGGGGGAGGGGAAGGAAGCAAAGTAGTCGAGCTTCTCCCGGCTCGGGGCTCTGCTGCTCAGCTCTCTCCATGTTTCGAGCCCCGCGAAGGCTCTCGTGGCAGTGGGGCTGATGCCAAATGAATGGGAAGTAAACACGTTTAAAGCCCGCGGAAGCTCGCTTTAAATTGAGCTCCACGGACTGCCCTGCTTCTCAATCGTGACTTCCGAGGGAGGCAGGGAAAAGGCTGCGGGCGGCTCCGCGCTGCCCCCGCCGAGCTGCGGGATTAATTGGTTGCATCCGCAGGCAAAATCCTCCTTCGGCGGCGCCGGCGGAGGGGCTGCAGCGAGCGGGGGCTCCCCCCGGGCCCCTCGCCCGGCGGCAGGGGCTGAGCGCGGCTCGGCAGCTCCAGGCGATGCGACAATGGCACTTGGGGAAAGGAAGGGAATGGGGGTGGGGGTGGGAATAACACACGGAGCTAACAACCTTAGCTCGAATTCAGGTCTTGCAAATCAAAAAGGGGAGCCCAGCGCGTCCCTTTCGGGGCCCAGATGGAGGCTGTGGGTGCGGGTACGGGTGGAAAGGAGCACAGGGCTCCACTCCCCGCGTCCACACACGGCAGCGTTCCCGTCGCCTCGACCTGCCCGGGGAAACGCCGGAGCAAAGGCAAAAGGTGTTGCAAATACAGGGCAAGCCCCCTCCGGCTACCTCCCCCACCTCCATCGGCAACGGGGGCACCTCTCGCCATACGACGAGGGGGGCGAGGGG
>NC_031773.1:32122583-32132226 GCF_001522545.3 Parus major | reverse complement strand
ATGCGATTTTCTAGTCACCCTCCTCTCCCCCAGCCCCAGCATCTAGGGGCAGTTCGGGGGCTGGGCTGGTCAAGATCGGAGGCGGCAGCAGCGCCCGGTGGGACCCGACACATGCACACACACGCGCGTACACAGATTGAGATATTGCGAGGGCTGAGAGAGGAGGGAGACAGGAGAGCCCCGTTCCCTGCTCCTCGCTTTCGCAATTTCAAAATCAGCTCGAAATGACCCAGCGAGCGCTGGTTGGTCGGAGCCGCGCTGCTCCATGTTCCCCATTTACATTGAAAAGCCCCAGCTCGCTCCCTGCACAATAGTGAAAGTCCCGAGGAGGCTCCGCGGCTCAGCCACGGGCAGGCAGCGCCCCATTGCTCCGGGCTCCGGGGTCCCCCCGCCGGGGCGCCCGCCGGAGCCCCTCGCTACGCCTCTGCACCTCCTCGCAGGGAAGCAGCGCACAACAAAGCCCCCCCCGCCCCGTCGCCAGGACTCCTTCACTCGCAGCACAATACGTACATGTACATGCCTATAACACTATAGATCTGCGGCTCTACGTATCTACACGATACTGACTTGTGGTTGTTTCCTGGGTCTGCCTCGTCCTCTCTTCTGAGGCTCTGCGGTTGCAGGTTGCTCCTGGGCAGCAGTGGAAGGCTGACCGGGTCCCTCACCTTGTGCACTCATCGTGACTTCTGCTGCTCAGCCTGAAACCAGTCTCTCCAAAGCACCTTGGAAGGGGGGGGAATCAAAACGAGCTCTTGCTGCTTTTGCTGCTCGCTGCCACCACCACACCGGACGTCCTGGTGCTGCCAAAAAGGAGAAGAGAAGGGGAGGAGGAGGAGGAGGAGGTGATGGTGGTAGTGGTGGTGGTGGTGGTGGAAGAGGAGGGGGAATGAATCTTTCTTACAATTTAGGAATGGTTAGTAACATGAAGCAATTCAAAAGAGGAGGTTTTTTTTTTTTAAAATTGTTTCCATATTAGGTCTGAAAAGAACAGGGGTAGTCAGAAATCTTTTTCATGGGAAAGTATGTGTGCATCAAACTGTCAAGAGTGAGTATCAGCAGGTGTTTCTTTTTTTGTAGTAATTTCCACTAAAGATAGGACCAAAAAAGGAAAGGCAGAGTAAATTGCAACCCTGGAAATGCAAGGAGCGAGGGAAATAGTCCGAGGGTAGTCGGGAGCAAACTAAGAAGAGGAAAAAATGTCCTACAAATTGAAAGCAAGTGGTGGCTATCGCGCTTAGATCGGATCAGGACAAATTAAGATAAGACACACTGGAAATGGACTGAGAACACTGCACAATCTTGCCAGAAGCATGCAACCTGGAAAGACGGGGATTTCGGCAGCAGCGGGAGCAGCGCGCAAAAGGAGCGATCATTTAAAAATAATAATAATAAAACGATTTGGGAGATTGGGAGGGAAAAGAAGGGGGAAGGGGGGGCGGTCCTGGGTTCGTGTCTGTGATGCGAACTCCTGGGACTGGAAATATTATTATGCGAGTCCTGCCCACGGACTAAACTGGGATGAGGGTTAAGGGAGGGGAAAAAAAAATACAAAAACGAAGGAAAAGAAAAGAAAAACCACCTTTACCCGTGGTTGGAAAAACCAGGAGGGGGCTGTAGGGGAAAAAAAAAAAAAAAAAAAAAAAAGAGAGAGAGTGAGAGAGGAGGAGGCAGAGCAAAATCCCGGCGATGGGGGGCTGGCGGCCGGCCAGATAAAACACAAGCAGCACGGCAGCCGGGGCAGCGGTGGCGGAGCGCGCCGCCGCCTCACGTGTCCCGCACCGGCCCGGCCGCGCCGCCACCGCGGCTTTAAAGGGCCAGGCCGGGCCCGGCGCCCCGCACGCGCCCGCGGCCACCGCGCGGGGCTGCGCGGCCGCTGCACGTGCGCGCCCCGCCGAACAAAGGCGGCCGGGCCGGGGCCGCCCGGGACGCGCCCGCCGCGCTCCGCCCGCGGGGAGAGCGGCTCTCTCTGGCCCGTGGGGAGCGCGGCTCTCTCTGGCCCCGCGGGAAGCGCGGCTCTCTGGCCCCGCGGGGAGCGCGGCTCTCTCTGGCCCCGCGGGGCGGCCGCCGGGCAGGCTGTGCCATCGCGGCGCGGGCTCGGCGCCTGGCGAGGCGGCCGTCGCCGCGGTAAGATGTGGGCGGTGTAACCCGACAGCGGGTCGGAGCTGTCCTGCCGGGAGGGTGACGGCACGCGGAATGACCTTGCGGTGAGCCCTGCCCCGACATTATTCTTCTACGAGCGTGGCGGGGCCGCAGGCTGCGCCTCTTCCCAGACCCCGTAGGCAGGATGTCCAGCACAGCCCTCTCCCTCCGCCGGTGTTCGGTGCTCTCCCGTGCAAGCCATGATTAGGCGCCCCTCCACTGCGGCAACAAGGAGATGGCCACAAAGGCCAGGGAAGGACACCCCCCCCGCCCTCCGTCTGCGCGTCCCCCCAGAGAAACGTTCACACCTGGGCTTCATGTACAACTTGGGCATTTCCTCCAGTCCCACTCCTCCCACAAGGTCTTGCACGTCGGCTGACAGCCACCCCTGTAGTAACTATCTGGTGACATCCTTTCTCCCCTGCTTAGGGCTGGACAAGCGCAGGAGAGCGCTCAGAAGGAAAAGTTGCATTATCGTATATAATACTGAAGAGGGCAGAGATACTGCTGCAACACTCCTCGTGCAAGCTGTTGAAATGCAGCCAGTATTCGTGGCACCTTACAAATTCTTATACCTATTGATAAATAAGGAAACAAGCAGAAAGTTACTACAATCAAACATAGTCATTGACCAGCAAGCACTGTGCTGAGGAGACAGCTGAGTTATTTTCTATGGAATAGAAAAAGTATACTGCAGACAGATGGGCTAAAGAAAGAGTAATCGTAGAACACTTCTAAAGGCTGAAAATATTGCCAAAGTGTTCTTAATCCAATCACAAGAATCCCAAAGCCTGTTTCGCTCCCATCCCCAAAAGCAACCAGCTATGGAAGATAGACACAGTCCACCTGTTATATCTAACAGCTATCAGAAAAGCCTTGTAGTCTGACTGCATTTTGTAAAATATTCAGTTCCCATCACACCATGAAGAAATCCATCGAGCCCTACATCTCTTCTATACATCAAAAGAATAAGCTGCTGTATGCTATCAGGATTCCAAGTGGAGATTGTGAAGTCTTTAGTTTGAAGTGTCGCAGCACATAACTTTTATAACATCCATTAATCTCTTAAAAGCGTATTCATGTGTCCATTTCTCTGGAAGAAAGTGTTACATGTGATTAGTAAAAGCCTGTTGCTCCAAAACATCCATCTCTACAGAATCATCCTATATATTAATTGTTCCACTAGTCTTCCCTTGAGCAGTTGTAGTAAAAACTGTATAGTTCAAAGACTTTTTACATATAGCCATAAGCAAATAATTTTCACATGAGATCAGTATTCCTAAGATCACTGTTTGAAAGCTGTTCCAGACAACAAAAGCCTTGATGCTTGCACTGTGCCCAGCACAACAGTTTGCATCTTTCTACAGTCTGACTACAGATTAACCATCATAAGAATCAGTATCCAAGATCTAAATAACTATGTCTTTCATTTATTTGAATCTATCCTGATTCTCTCCTTAACCAAAAGTGCTTAGACAATAAATCAATGTGATATTCCCTATGGCAATTCCTATGTGGATGCAATGCTGTCTAATCAAAAATGTAATTTATATACAGAATACCTTAACCCAGGTAAGCAACATGACATCCAGAACCCAGAAAGCCTTGCTTTCCTCAAGTGGCTGATGGAAGCTGAGGAGCCAAACAGCTCTTTGTTTTTTAACAGGTTCCTTCCCAAAAGAGATGTGGTAGCTGCTCCTTCCACTGTTCCAATCCACCCTCTGACAATAGAGATGTATTTACACAATATTCAGTGCAAACACCAGTGAATACAACTGCATAATTAATCAAAGGGTCTACTTACTGCAGTCACTGGAGTAGACATAACCTACTTTCCACCAGCTTTGGTCTGAGATTTAAGCTTTGGTCTATTAACAGAAGTACTAACTGTCAGTGCTTTTATTTTTTTTTGTTTTCTGGAACCATTCATAATAGCATAGGAAACTTATAAACATAAAATCTGGCCTGATTTCTAGTCTCCATGACTCTTAAACTCAGGACATTTCCAAAGAAATCAGAGGAACTTCCTAGAAGATTAAGAAGAAGGCCATTGCCTTCACAATGTGCAGATTTTGCTACCAAACCCAGAACACTTATAAAAATGGCCATTTGTTATTCTGCAATCAGTGTGATAGCTTGTAGAGGGTTAATTTGCCTCTCTTCCCAGAGGATATTTTTAAATTGTGCATTCTAATAGCAGCAGTAATATTTTGCATCAGAACAAAGAATCAAGGTTGCAGGAAAGTATCTTTTAGAATGACAGAAAATTACAGGTTAAATAGGCCTAGGAGATTATAAATAGCAGCAATAAATAACTTCCCTTGCTCACTTCTTCATCCATTTCCTTTCTCAAAAGCCCACAGATGCAGAAGAAACCATACTGCATGGTCATGGGGAGGTGTCACCTATAGATAGTAACCTAACTCAACCCATAATACGTAAGTACAACTAACTCCCACCAGTGGAAGTCTGTGAGCTCAGATGGTCTCAGGGGGTAGTGCTTTACACAAGGAGAGAACTTCTTTATTTTTTACAGGCTGCTACTGAAGGTCTGTGATGCCAACTATGTGATAGGAAGCATGTCACCAACTTTATAATGCCTGCTCACCGTGTACATAGGAGGGCAGAGTCAGGACACCCCTCTATTCTGTCTCAAGAGGGTCCTGTTTTCTCCACCCCAGCTCTCATGGAGTGCAAGTTACTCAAAAGGGGCAGTGAAAGTAAGTTTAAGGCCTTAGCTCAGGGGAAGCAGCAATTTTTTAACTCTGAAAGAGATCTCTTGCCCGGAATGGGAAAGCAGATGGTAAAATTCAGGAGAACTTTTTTGACTGTTTGCTCCATATTTCAAGAAGCTTACAGCTCTGCAATGCCTCAGAAAACTCCTTAGAGGAACAGCCTTGGCCTACCAGGGCTAGAGGCTGCCATATCTGAAGGGTTGTATTTTGAGTGGGTATCTCTCTTCTGTGGCCAAACAGAGAAGCCAAAGATATTTATGTAGTTAAAGGCTACAGTGGGTACTGGGAATCCTGATACTCTGCTGCCAGAGAACCAGTTAGTGCAGGAGAAGAACATCTTGCAACCATTGTCTATATTTGTGGGAAAAGCTAATTTTTAATTTCCTGGGTTCCTTTAGAATGTGTTGCCTGTGGAAACACACAGGCAGAAGAGAGAGGAGAAGAGCAGACACATGAACATTGAGTGCACCTATGAGTTGGTATCTGTATCACCATTCTTCCACTCTTTTTATCCAGTTGGTGGGACCAACAGTGGCTGTTGCTTCATAATCAGCAACCTGGAGATGGCTCTGAGAATGCTTTAGAGAAGCATGACTGTGACTGACAAAAAAGACCCAGAAAAGAACATTAAGGCTCATGCTCATGCTTTGTCTGCAGTGGCAAATTTCTTCCCTCCTCCAAATTCCCACCATTGCCAATATGAATGCAGCTGGACAATTGTTAGAGATGTTGGGAGGCATAATATATGAGTTTTCATCTAGTCAGCCATTTGCAGCACTGTGTCAATTAACCCACCCAGAGCAGGGTTAACTGATACACTGCTGAAAACGGCTGCTGGAGCTGAAAGCTGTCTATACTAAGATTCCCATTGTTGCTAACTCTGGTGCAGCTGCAGTGGAATCAGTCCATGTGGGATTATTTGGTAACAGTTCTCCAACCTAAAAACTGCCTCAAAATGCAACACAGCCACCTGATGGGCCAAAACACCCTTCCACTGCACCTCAACAGCTATGCACCCAGGCTGTCGCCATTCATAATGGGATTTCTTTCAGTCCAGAAGGTACTTTTTGCATTTCTGTATGAAGTACTCAGTGCTTCATCTCAGAAAACTGGTGTTCCTTGTCACCCCCATAGGAATGCCTCTGCTTATTAGCTCTTATTAGCTCTGGACTTGAAGACGTGCGTTGGAAGAGCCAGTTTTCTGTTAGTGTCTTTTCATTAATTCATACACTCAAAAATTTGCCATTTCACATATGAAAACTTTGTGATTTGTTTTTTTTTTTTTATTTCTTTATGCAGATCCTGTTCTTTAATTTATGGCTGGAGTTCTGGTTCACTAGGAATTTTGCTTTTTTCCCTGTTAACAAGTAAAGCCTTATTTATGCAGACCAGCACCATGAAGACTCAAACTGATTTCTGAGGGAGTAAAGTTCTATTTTGAATAAGCAGAGTTGACAGAATCAGTCCCACTTATTTCCATGTACTTTAGGAAGCAGTTATGAAACATGCTGGTGAAATGGGTGTTTTACCGTCTGCTGAGTAAGGCTAATACTTCTAAAAAGCCCCTCTCTATCCTTCTCCTACATCCATGTCCAACACTAACTAAAACAAGGAAGTGTTGTTTGGCATTTGTTACACTTTGGAACCACTATTTATCAGACAGATGCCGGCAGTCAGGTTTCTTAAAGTGCAGTTTCCAAGTGTGAGAATGTTGAAGTCTAGGCTCAGCAAAAATCTCAGTGAAAAACTCTAGCTCACTAAAGCCTCTGATTAATGACAGGCAGGTTTCAATTCATGCATGGCATCTTATGCAAATACAGAACACAGCTATTTTCAGAATTCTGGGCAAATGCATACGCCTATGAATATTTACAGAGGCTCAACATACCCACGCAGGGAAATGGCAAAGGGGCAGACCCAGAGGAGATGCAATCCATAGCCTCCCAGCTGTAGTGGTGAGCACCAGAGCTTAGCTTAGGGTGTTGGGATGTTGAGCAAAACTGATTTGGCAGAAACTTGGATACAGCTGAGTATTTTGAGAAAGGGGAAAGGAAGTGGCTCACTCTTCCTTCATTCCTGATACTGCTGCTGCGGCTGTTTCTTGCTCCCAGAGATCCCTTTGGACAAAGGGAGTGGGCACGGTAACTGAATTGCCTGCAAAGCAGGAGTGACAGCTGTCTGTGGAAGGAAGGAGCAGCTCCAAACTGACTACTCTTTAGCTCAGATTGAGCTGTAGGGATGCACGGTGGGGTTGTCAGATCACAGTTGTTGTACAACTTGGTAAATATGTTTATATGTTTGCTTAAATGGCTTTCATTAATCTCCTGAAGGGTTCTTACAAAAACGCTGAACAACTCCCATCCCAAATCCCAGTGGAACTGGATTTCTCTTCTCCCTTACCCCTACTCCTTTTCCCTTTAATATTAGACTCAGTTTCTTGCATATGGTTTTATATGAAACTCTAATTAAAACTCCTTAAGACTGGCTCATTTTTCTCTGCAATGAGTTCAGTTATTTCTTTTTTATACCTTCCAGAATTTACTATACCATATCTAAATATTGGCTGTAATCCACATGTTTTAGATCATTCTCTATAATGGTCCTGTTGTTACAGAATCCTTTGTGTGTGTGTGAGAAAGAGAGAACACGCATATGTGTTGGAAGCAAGACAGAGTGCATAGAATTGTTTGGAAAGAGAAATCAGAATATACCAATTCCATAAGGGATTTCTGAACTGATAGCATAAAAGTGATAAACATGGTTGAGCACTGAAATTACAGACCTCCAGTTCATTCAGATTGAACTGTGAGGATGCACCTTCTATATGTGATAATTAATATTTCTGATCCCAACATGTTACTCTTCTATATATACTACAAATGTATGGCTCATTCAACTTTTGTTGCTATGTAATTTTACAGATCAGATTTATTGTTGTCACATTTGCTAATTTTTACTTGTATTCTAAGTGTAGATCCTTGACCCGAGTCATACGCGTCAGTCAATGGTAAGCAGCATGAAGACAAAACTAAGGCAGCACCTGAAAGTCCTTATTCATTACACCAAAAGCTCATTACCTGCTGGAGACCATACAGAGAACATGCATATGTAGGATAAATAAGCAATCCAAGGAAAAAGCAGGAAAAGCTTCATTTGACAAACCATAAGCTTTAACCAAAACATGCAAAAAAGTCACAGTGTCCTAATGTATGGCTAGAACTTATGAGGAGGAACTGAGAAATGTCTCTGTACTTCCAGGACAAAATTAAATCGGTAGCCCTGTTGCAGTGGATGCCTTTGACTCTTGCCTGTTACTCCACATGTAGAAGATGCATTTAAGTGGCAAACAGATACCCATGGACTGATTTTGTGCCCAGCAAGTGTGTCCTACCTCGCAGCCCATCCAGTTCACGCTCACAGCAGGCTGGGCGTCCTCATGCACATATGGAGTCACAAGAGCGTGGCAAATTTGCTCTCACATTTCTTTCAACTTCTCATTGCAGACAAGTATTAAGACAGCCTGTCAGTGCTGTAAATTCAGACCTCTTTCCCATGTGGAGAAACAACCACCCAGAACAGAGCAGAACAGATGCAGAACACCCTGCACTAGCTACTCCACTCATGTCCCACCCTTGTAGGGCACTGGGCTGGAGATTAGGATATCATTTTCTGCTGGAATTAATTTCACCCAAAGACAGTATACTTACTTTCTATATATATTTTTTCCCCCACAAGCTAAGATAAATTTCTGCTTTGGGCCATTAACAATACTTGCATTTTTAATCAGAATTATTTTGTACTGTATTTTCTTTGGAAATAACAGTAATACAGTTTATGTGAAATACAAACAAATGAGGGAACCATTTTTACCTAAATGTATGAATAGCATTTTGCAATTTGTCATTGTGATATATTTATCTTTTGAACTTTAAGTGAGCTCAGCTGAAAAAAATGCTTCTCTTCGTCACATGACTGGAAAATATATTACACCACAGAAGAATATTGCTGTTTTAGTTTAGAAATTAGAGGCTAGATATAATTTTCCACTATACTTACTTTCACAAAGTATGGAGTAAATTATTTACTCTACAGTAAATTCTTAGTACATATTCCAAAAGGTGGTAAATTCAGCATTCTCGCTTAAATTAATGGATCTTTTGTGAATGTGTGTTAAAACTAAGACCCTTAAGACCTTGTGTTGCCCGCTGAAGCCTTAAAACCACTCTAATACGGCTAATACTAAACAAATTTCAACAAAACGAAGCCTGCAGAAAGGCAACCAGTTTGGAACAGAAAGACAAAGACTGGCCAGTGGAGTGACAGCAGAGAAGCATCTGAAGGTTTGCGTTTGCTCTCTGTGTTTGAGTGACACCCGTGCCCTTCTAGAGGCGCAGGGGATGCTGGTGAGCACACGCAGTGTTTGTGCCCAGAGCTGCCCAGACGCAGCGGTGCCGCTGGTTCCCAGCCAGGCCTGCACCACGGGCTGCGGCCGCAGCGGCAGCTCCGCGCCCACGCTGGCTTCCCTGCACACCCGCACGGTTAAGTCGCTCTCCGCTTCTGAGCTGCCCCAGCAAACGGGGCTGTGGGGAGCGAGCTGCAGGCACAACAGCAGAAACAGCCCTGCAGCTCCCCTGCGCTGGGCGGCAGGAGCAGGCCCGGCTGAGCCGTGAGGGGCGCTCCCAGCAATGGCTGCCGCTCCCAGCAATGGCTGCCGCTCCCAGCAATGGCTGCCGCTCCCAGCAATGGCTGCCGCTCCCAGCAATGGCTGC
>NC_031773.1:32097087-32122483 GCF_001522545.3 Parus major | reverse complement strand
AATGGCTGCCGCTCCCAGCAATGGCTGCCGCTCCCAGCAATGGCTGCCGCTCCCAGCAATGGCTGCCGCTCCCAGCAATGGCTGCCGCTCCCAGCCGCCATTTTGCGCTGGGCCCGCTGGGCTGCCACATGCCCGCTGTGTAAGCCTCGTGTGGTGGGAGAGCGGCCACCAGCGAGGGCTGGGCCGCTTGGGAGCTGTGCCTGCTGCCAGAACAATTCATCTGACACACACCCCCTTCCCCTTCTAGAGCTGTGCCTGGGGGAAAAAGGCTATGGGAATGGGCTGTGGGCCTGATAAATTGTCCCATGTGCCACAAAAGCTGGCACTCCATAGGATGAAAACCTGTTTCCTACAGTGTATGGTCATCATGTTTCAAATGCTCCTTTGATAACTGGGTTGATGTTTTGTCCGTTTTCCCTAGTGCGTATATGGAGTGCAAAGGAAGGTCCAGGGCTTGGAGCATCAGTTGGGATCTCAGGAAATGGAGACAATTCCTGTTCATTCTTGCCTGACCTAGGGTAAACCACATACACACAACAACTTGGAAGTGTTTGGATACCTACCTCCCACTTAGCTGAGCAAGAATGAAAATCTGTGCCCTATCAGGAAAACACAGATGTGAGTATTCCCTATCTTCCAGGGCCATTATGAAGATGAAGACATTTCTGGTCTACAGAAACAAAGGGTAATGGCAGTCATTCAAAAATCATATATATGAGAAAGGGTAGTGCAAACACAGAGGAAATGTTGCGTGGTTACCTAAGGCAAAGAAACATCTTTAGATGTTTCCAGTTGTGGCTCAGATTTGGTAAAAATATGTTTAACAAATCTTTATACTTAAAAGCTCTGTCTGAAAATATTCCTAATCTTTTATTTATTTTTTTGAATAATGATATCAGTAAGAGACCATTATATAATCACAAGAAAATTAAAGCTCTCCAGGGCATGATCTTAGCTGTGTAATTAATGAAGGTGGTTAAAAGTACAAAGTGAACCTGAAGCAAAATTTGTACCAGAACCACACCTCATTATGTTTTCCTGCTTAAGTATGTCGTAAATAGAGATGTTTATTACACATCTGCCATTTAAAGTACTTATTACATGCAGTGTTATATTTTATTTAGATTTAAAAATTTAAAAACACATGATGACAACCTGTGTTACTATTAATACAAGCCTGAGGGGCCAGGCTGCACATGCACATTGTGCCTTAGGTTATATTACAGTTCATTCACTCCAGAGTTACAAATCATTTACAGAAGTATATTGTGTAATTAGTGTGCCTAATTTCAGTCCATGGAGTTTCATTGGTGTGAAAGAACAATCAAGCCCTGTATATCCATTCACATTTATTAGGCCAAACTTTGTAGCCTGTCCTTGGAGCATCATTCCTTCCTCTACTTTCAACAGCAAATGGCATTAAAATCTCCAGAACTTCCCAAAGTAAAAGCAGTTATTTGCTTTCCTTATGATTTTTTTTCGTTTGATACAGAACTGACTCCAGTGAATGGGCAGAAAGGGCAAGAGATGGTGTACCAGTTATATGATTCATAATCCTCTCTTCTTCAGATTTGTTTTCCTGAACAGAGTGCCCTCCTGGACTAGCTCCAAGCTGGCCTTGAAGAAATCTTTCACAGAAAATTATCTTGTCCATAATGCAGAAAATTGTGTCATTCATCCCACTTATGAGGCTACTTGCAATTTATTGACAATATTTTTCAAGCACTTTTTCTTGCACTTTTGAAGTAGTACTTAGTAGTACTGTAGGTCCTTCTACCTAACTATTTTAGTTACTGATGGAAGGAAAAAAAACAACATATTAACACAATATAATCCTCTTAATGTTATCCAAAATAGCTTTTCCACATAGTAGTTTAATACACAGAAGTCCAGTGGTAGTTCCAGGGTAGATTTCTGTGTGACTGAATATGTACAAGAAGTAATGCCTTAGAGATTCTCAGCCCACCTGTAGAATAAAATTCTATATTACCTGTTAGGTTAAAATGAATACCAGAAATTTTGCATAGATTGAGGCTGAATATTGTTTATCCTACCCATTGAAAGGCAATATTCTATATTTATGGAAAAATATAAATGTTTTAATGTGGGAAGGTATTTTCAGGGTATATTTACTTGATTTTGGTCCACTTTTTTATGTTATACAAAATAGCCAAAAGTAAGCCACTCTAAACAAGAACTGGTAAAATATATGTGACATACACAGTCTTTTGTGTCTAAATGTATAGTCCGTAAGGATAAATATCTCTACAAAAATATGAACTCATTTTTATGAGTTTATTATTAATTATGAAACTACAGTTTTTTTCTTCATCCTCAAAGCAAAATGTTTAAACTTCTGTCAGTCTAGTACTGAATGTTTTAAATAGAAGCATAAAAGTCACAATTTCATATAGAATTACTTTGTAACAGTGTACCTTATATTTACTAAATGTTAGAATAGGTGCTACATCCATATTAGAACTGGAGAAGTAGTAACTGTATTTTGATTTCTGACAATGTATAAGGTAATATTTGTGCAGTAACATCAGTACAGATGCTTCCATTGAATTGTGCAGGATTCTTGGAGTGTAAGTTGTAAAGAAATCCCCAAAATCTAGATGCCAGATGTTTGAATGTTGCTTTATTGCAAGGTGTATGTCCTTTAAAATAGAATATAATTATCTGGCATTATACTGTTTGACAGATTGAACACTTTTGTAAATGCATGAAGTTTGTGTGAAGTGAAAAAAAAAAGAAAATTGATGGAACATTCATGCATTAATTGGCATAACTAAATAACTAAATAATGGAATAAGAGAGCTGCATGAAATATAATACTCTCTTATTTCCAAAAGTCTCTCTCACTCCAACCAAGACAGCTTATTTTCACTGAGAATTCAATACTTCATAGGCTCAGTACTTTGGCTTGGACCCAGCTGAGTAGGTAATTCTGTTCTTTTCAGTGGAGTTACTCACATGCCTAAAATTAAGAAGGAGATTATGTACTTTGATGGACAGCATGCAGAATACTCCAGTTCTTTTCAGATCTCGTCAGCATGCTGTATACATTGACACTTTGAATTTTGTTTTGCTGTATAGGGCTGTATAGATTTGAAAAGTACAATCAAGAGGGAAACTAATGAAACAAGGAATAAGGAGTTGAAATTCATCTCAGTTTTGATCCAAAAGGGACCACCAGACTGTTTTTGCAAGATTCTGCCACTGCTGTGGTCATCGGAGAAATCAACTGAAACCATCTTAGTTTTGAAGGTAAGTGCTATTTGTATTGCATTACATTAACATTTAGGGCAAGCTGCATGGCTCTACTAATTTTGCAGGGACTTTGTAATCTCAATATAGAGATTGTGTGGAGAAGACAGCAGGGTACAGGAATATTTGTGAAAGACAATTTGATTCTGATGTCATGATTTGATAATTGATTTTGTTCCGTGGGAAAAACAACCTCAGAGTGGTACACTTTCAAAAGAAACCCCTAGTATGTCCTGCAAAGTGGATGGCACTTCATCAGCAACCATGTTAAGCCTGCCCTTCAGGACAGGGCAACAATTCACTAAATTTAACCATACTTGAAAGAATGAAGTCTAAAAAATAATCAGGCTCCGACAAGTAGCTAAGGGAGATCTACATGCATACTCCAAGAGAAGGAAAGTTGGGCAGAATTCAGGTGTAATAGGTTAAATTTGAGAGTAGCCCTTTATCTAATCAGTACAGATGATTGACTGGTCATTCAGAACACCTTCCAAACTTGCTGCAAACCTTCTCTTTTTGTCTGGTAGAGAAAGTCAAATGAGGGACTGTTCCCAGCAAAAAGGAGAAGGAAGACCAGAGGATAACCAGCACCCACAGGGAATGTGTTCAGGCTTCGTTAGATACTCACAGAAAAGTGTGTATCATTGCTCCCAATTTAGCTGTCATTTAAGACTTTAGGGGGTAGGTGGATAGATATAGAACCCATTAGTAAACAGAGCAGGACAGTGTGGGAAACAGTATGAATAAAGCAAAATGGGATTCAAGTGGTCAGTGTTCATGGGTAGGAAGTCCAGTTACAGAAAGTACTTTTTTTTTTTTTTTCACATTGAAAACAGTAGAACAATACACACTGAAGAAACATTAGACACAAGAAATATGATGTTGCAAAAAGTAGTAAAAAGGAGATATAGGGAGTTATTTAAATGGAATATTAAGAGAGGCCAAACCATGTTTCCGTGCTAATTTCCTCTAAGAAATTTTAGAGTGTTGGAAAACTAAGAATTGCCTTTTGGAAGCAAGTGTTCTCATGGATTTCCACAGAACAATACTCTGAGACATGATGGACAAGTACAACATAGTAAATGGGTAGACAGACACAGGTGCAGAGTTACTGGCAGCTCTGCTCTGAAAGCAGATCCTTCATTACAGGTCTCGTTGTGGATTTATTATTAACATGCGTTTCCCTTTTCAAATGAGTTTTGCATTTTTATATATTTCTGGAACACTGCTCATGTTCCTGAGATATTCTTTTGGAAGAAGATGCCTCAGATTCAAGCAGATGAATGGTAGCCCAAAGACATGTTCTTTTTCTTGTTTGTCTTCTCTCTTTGCAGAGAGAGGCGCCTGCAAGAAAAACTGAGTCTCCTTCCTTCACTTATATTGCCAAGGGTTTTAGCAAAGCAGTGAAATAAATTCCTCAGATAAAAAAATACTGCCTCTCCTGACAGTTTAGAAGATGTTAATATCTTGGGGCCAAAATTTAAAGATTTAACTTGATTCTTATTCTTCCACTGCTTGGGTAGAACTCCATTTATTTTAACAGTTTTGCCTGAGGCAAAACCTCAGGATTCAACTCTTAGAGAATACCAAGTATCTTAAAAATAGTCCTAAATGCAACTAAGATCCTTCAGGCCCATACCATTCCAGGGTCTACAGGAGAAATCATCACAAGTCTTTAAGCAAAAAACTGAAACATTATTTAAGCCTGGGAACACTGTTTTAAAGTAACACTCTTTGATGTTCTAGAAAAATGTAAACAAAAGATGTAATTTGTGAGGTTGATAATTGATCACGTTTCAGAGTGCAAAATAGCCCTACAGGAATATGGTAGAAGTATCTGAAATTACTGTAGGGAAGAAATTTGATCTTATTTTAAACATAATTAAAGCCTTCTGCATCTCCACAAAACCTCTAAAACCGTGGAGATCTCTGATGGTTTACCCTCTGGGGAGAACACACAGATATGAATTTTAATAGTGTCTTTTGGTAATGTGGTGGATAAAGACAAATTGATTACAGCAGTCTGGAAAAAAAGCAGGTGATGTGTTACCAGGGCCACTGGGTTCACGTTTTCCCAGACATGGTGAGGGCCACCCAGATTGTAAAAGAAAGCTGATATCTTTAAAAATTTGATTTGGGGCTTGATATGGCTTTCTTATTTCCGGATACACTGGATTATATCACAAGAAAAATAAGATGTATGGTACAGATTCTGTTCTCATGTACACTAAACCAAAACTAAGCTAAAACTTTTGACACCAATGGATTTACCTCAGATTTATGCCCAATGGAAGAGCAGTGATGTCCTTCTGATTATAATGTCTATCATTATCTGATAAGCACTGTAAAACCAAAAGAAACTAAAAGTCTGAGAAATCTGAACTCTGAGATAAATGTTTCTACATATTTGCATGACATACCAAACAGAACGTTCTTGTAGAAGTCCCTTACGAAGATATTTGTGCCTGGTCTCAGAGTACATGGTTATTTAAATTTTGTTTCCAAGAGAAACTAGCTGTGCATTCTGATAGGACATGAAGTGAGTTGTGTGGTGATAACAGTAGGCTCCTTGCACTCTCTCTTTCTAGACCATTTGGATTTCTACTAGGACAATTAGAGACAGACATTTGAACTGAAAAGACAATTCACTGACATGCATGGATATCACTGCAGATAGAAAGAAAGCTGAAAATCCTATTGTTCAATTATCTATCCTTAAACTTTGTCTAGTTTTGCTGATTAATATTTGGTACATGTGGATATATACACACCGGTTCAAGTGTGCACATATGGATCAGGTTGGCATTTGATCTGCTTACAGATCTAGCCACTTTTCAGTACCACAGGTATCCTGCAGCCTGCCGCAGTGCCACGAATTTGGTGTGCTGAGGAGCCTCACTTATTCCAGTGCTCCATATTAGCTTTGAAAAGCTTTGACATGGACCCAATCCAAATAAAAACTAATTGTCTGTACAGATGTGTGGCCCTGGAAAGCTCTGTTCAGCTACATCTAACTGAAAAAAATAAAACACCTCTTTCTGTGCCATGGGAAAGCCAGAAACCTCTACTTTTTCAGATGTGCAGTGTTGTCCTTTAACAGGGCTAGAAATTAAGTAAATCTTTTAAAACAAGCACAAAGAGAGAAGTCCTGAGTTGTCATCCTGTCTGTCAAGACCATTCATATTTCTGAGTTAATGTTAAGTAGTCCCCATCTAGATCACAGCACCTATACTGAAAACAGCAAGTGGAACTTCCTGAACCACTAGAACAAAGTCATGCTTGGCCTTAGATTCTTACTTACTCTTTGCAATGGCACGACCCTTACAGGAAGAGTAGAAAAGCCCATCTTCTCCCTCATTCCAGTAGTCTTTAATCTGACAGTTGGATTACCCAGCTGCAAGGCAATTCTCTTGGGTATGAAACCCCACCAGCAGAGCTGGGGGTCTTTTGTGCCAGATGTGTGTGCTCAAGCCATTGTATCAAAGGCAAGATGGCAAGGCTACCAGAACTGGAAACTTGTTTTGGAAGAGAAATGAACTGTGCTGGGTCCCGAAGAAAGGACGCTGATAACCTGCTTTTAGAAGTGCCAGGCTCCAGATGTAGAGTGAATGGAAACAGTTCCTACAGGCTTTATGAGATCCATTGGGGAGTAGGTGTACATTATTAACTATGTCTTTAAAATTTCTCAACTGGCCAATTCCAAGCTTCTAGAGCAGTTTAACTTGTCCGTTTTTTTGAAAGCCAACTCCTGCCCTACTGCAGAGGGAACCTATGCATCTAGCACAGAGTGAGCACCCAGGACTAGATGTCAGAAGGCTGGTGTTGCAAGAATTATCTTTTAAGTGCCTAAATCCTCAGTGGATCTGATCTTCTGCATCTGTGAACCATTTTGAACACCAAACCACTAGCCTAAATTCTTCAGGTCTTGCAGAATGGTTACTCAGTTTGCATTTACAAAGGTGTGCTGGCTTAGTTGCGCATGTCCACAAGTTGTAGGTGTCCCAGGAGTCTGGTTGCATTCCTTTGTCTACCCAAGGAACCTGAGATACAAATAGACAGATATTTAATTTTATTTGGTTTGGGGCTTCCCATGCAATGCGTGAAATCACACAGGTCTGTAATGGCGAATTTCTTCAGAGTTACAAGCCAGTGACATACCCTTACATAAATCCTATTCTTTTATCCAAATAGGAGCTAAAAAGGCTTAGTTGGTATGATGTAAGTTAGTATCAATCTTTTGATCCAAAGTTCATTTTATTGTATATTCAAAATAGATTATATATTTTAAAATAATATTCTATTATGCTTAATCTGCATCAACTTTTCTCCTCAATAAAATGCAATATAGTAACTCACCTTTAGAACAGCAGAAATTTTTAATTTTGTAATAAGAATCAGTGCATCGTAAACAAGGAGATGATGGTGTTTTCCTACACAGCAGAGTGAGGCTTTCATGTGAGAAACTAAAGTGGGAGAGGACATTGCTAGGCACACAGAAATTGTGTAAGAACAGATGCTGATGTCTTTTCTGATAGATTTAAAAGACTGGGACTTCCTGGCTTCAGAGAGTGACTCAAAAAAAAATCAAGACTAATTGAAGTGATACTATGTAAGATCTGTTTGACATATACTTACATATCATGGTATGATTTTACAGCTTATTTGCAATCTAGCAGAGTTTATACAATTAAAACAATGATCAGTTAATATAGCATGACAACAAAAACCAACACAATAAAAGTGTCTCCATGACTTAAAAGATGCAAGGATATGAGTTTCCCTCAGAGCTGTGGCAAAGAATCTGTGAATTGCAGTGAGTTTTTTCCTTCTTTGCTATTTTGCTGTTGAGCTGAAACATTGGCTAGTTTCTCCTATCCCATTCCAGCCCTGGATAGCTGTACTCATTACAGAGCTAGCCATAACATGTTAGCATCTAGGCTGCTGTTTTTCAGGGATGTTTCCAGAAACACTGACAAGAACTGCTATACCATGGCTTTAAAATTATCAGAAAGGAACTAAGGAGCACAATTGCATCTCCCAGGTCATTGGCTGATGAAGGATCACAAACAGAAGGAAGCTTGATGTCAATTTACTGGCATATAATGCTCTCTGTGCTTAATTGTTTAGATCAAACACTGGTAAATTCCAATAGAATAAGTTCAGCTTCACAAGTTGAAGGTTTGTATTTCTACAGCTCTTATTCTTTCTTCAGTGTTTTAAACTGGTTGTATATATGTATATACATATATATATATATACACATATATATGTATATATATATACACACATATATATATATGTATATATATATGAAAACCTTAACCATCTAGTTGCTTTCTTTGTGCTTGTTAAGTTCATGGTCTGAAACTTGCAGCAATCTGTTCCTTTACCTGTTTACCACATTAAGTCACATTGCAAAATCCATTCACATTTGAGTGACCTTCAGTTACACTGGTGAGTAAGCATCATATTTGTCTTACCAGCATTGGTCACTACTTCATGCAGCCTGTACAAAGGCACACAATAAACAGTTCCTATCTTGTCATTTGTTTTAGCTGGATCTCCCATCTGACAGACATTCCAATGAATTACCCATCTATGCCCTGCTTTCTTGCCTTTATAGCTTAGAGTTCAGCTTTGATTGACCTATCAGTTGCTTTGACAAGCTACAATAAAGGAAGAAAAAAAAGCCACACAGCTATAATTACACCTTGCTCTTTCAGAAAATGTGACCAGCTTTCAAAAGCTATCCAACACTGTGAGAAACTCACTGATGTAACAGCACTGCTGCCAGAAAACTAGCAGAAGCAAAATTAGCCTACTGAGAATATTCATGAACTTTGAGAGAGAGAATTGGAGACCTGTCTTTGAAGAGTGCAGCAGAAGTAATACAGTTCTGTAGGATGGTTTTCCTGTGATGAACTAGCTGTTCCAAAAGGCTCTATACTTTCAGAGTCTGCCAAAGCTGACTAAAGGAAACATCCAGTCAAAGTCTGTAACTTAGGACCAAGTTTTCCAACTGCTTGGGCAGTTTCTGACTTGTACAGGTAGCAGTAAAGAGCAATGGATTCATATTTCACAGAGCTCAGGTAAAATGCAAACATGGATGAGGGTCTCCTGAGAAAACTTTGTGGAATTTGCATGTACTTTTTTTCTCTTTGACAATACCGGCAGTAATCTGCAAGGAGTTCTTTCTTTGCTCCCTGACTGGTTTTTGACTGGCTTATGTTTACAGAATCAAAATCAGAATCATTGAGGAGAGACAGGGAAAGCATGAAAACTGAGGTAGAGCAAACAGGTAATTAACAACCTTTGTTGGTACCAAACAAAACCTTACCCATGAGCTTTTGTTTACCTCCCCCGTGTACTATTTGCTCTGTCTCTCATTTTTTACAATCCTACAGATGAGTTAACTGAGAGGATCTATCTCTATAAAATAGGGAATCCATTTTAGTGGGTTGACTGAGTTAGTTGGCTAGTCCTCCCATTGGAGCAATTTGCTAACAGCAGGAGTGTATCCAGCAAAATGTAGCTCTTCACACAGACCTCCCAAGTTGTCCCATTTCTCTATCAGAGAAACTTTTGTGAGGCCTGGGGAAGGGAGAGTCCTTCTGTAAAAATATAAATAAAAATGCCATGTCTAGGTGGAACCCTGGAAAAATTCCATGGAAGACTATCTCATTATGAACTCTTTCCCTACACACTGTACGCTAATCTGAAATATTAAAGAGCAAGACACAATACTAGCAGGGAAAGCAGAGAGGCTTCAAGTAAGTGGGATCCAGACTCATTTACTTTTGCTTTTTCAGATTATCTAGGAGATCTTGGGTGAGAGACACAGCTGCTGTGCCTCATTTTCTCCTCAGAAAATAAAAAATAATTAATGCTAGTGATGTGCCTCCCAGAACCATCTGAAGAGATAATTTACTAGGATTTATAAAAATCTTGTAAGGAGGAGCAATGTATTTTTTAAATAAATAAATAAAGTGCGGCCCACACTCCAAGTGGCTAGTGCAATACACAGAACAAGGATTAGCCTGTAAACTATAATCCTTAACATTATTCTGTATGATGTGCAATGTTCTGCTCAGAGATGCTATCTTGTTGTCGGCACTTTTCTTCAAAATAGTTACACTATAAAATCTATCTCAAATCAGCTGACTGAGCAGGAATTGAATGTTTGGTTGGCAATTGTTTTGAAGGTTTCTAAACTCTGATTGTTCCCCCAGAGAACTGCATTTGCTTTAGGCAATCCTTAAAGCTAGCAAGAGGAGAGCTACACAAAGGCAGATTTGATGCTGTTAAAATGGTTATATTGGGTTGTGCATTTGTCTTGGCTTTCAGGAGAATAAAATGTTTTATATGGGTGTGGGTGAGAGAATAAATTAAAAGTGTGAGTTGTGCACCTGAACTACTAAGCTATTTGTCTCTGTGTTCCTTAATACTTAGTTTCTGTCTCCAAAAATGCACACGGGAGTATTTTCAGGCTAAGGATATATTATAGTCTCTCATCAGTTAAACAAGTGGGACTGAAAAATACCAGGTTTTCACTATTTCTTTTCTCTAATGCCTGTTTCAATAGAGATATGAGTTCTGGGAGCACTGTATGACTTCATGCTTTTTTATTTTTATTTTTTTTTCCCCCAGAAGTAATGATAAAGAAGTAACATGAAAGACTAGCCTGAATAAAATCTTCGAACTAGAAGATGAACCAGATAAAAGATACACATTTCCCAATTCACTGCTATTTGTCTTTGTGAATTTCTGGCAAAGCAAGTGCTCCCTTGAGTTCCCCAGATGCCCTATTCAGTTGCACAACCCAAAGTATGGGTAACGTTTCATGAAAAAAGGAAATAGGAAAATAGCATCTATGAATCACCATTTCTGAGTGCAAGGATGTTTTAAATTCATTTTGGTTTATATTTAATAAAAAAATTTGCATACAAACTTGCTAGAATGTATGTTAGTCAAAATGTACTATGCTCCCCTAGAAGGAGCTGGGGAGGGAAAATATGAACTGCAACATTCCGTGGGCTTCTGCAGTACTGCATCTGCTCTCAATTAAAGTGAGATGTGGTTTCTAGGACTGTATCTATAGTATTTATCTTACAACCATTTTTAAGAATTATTTTGCAATGATTTTATGAATTGCAATTGCAGCTTAAAGAAAGGGGTGTTACAGTAGTGACCATATTGTCTGCATATTCTTTCTGTTGAGAATCCCAGTGCATATCATGTTACTGTCAGAGATTTAAGGAACCATCTATGAAGTACCAGGATGTGAACAAGATTTAAATAATTAAATCCACTACATCCATGGAAGACACTCTCTGGTGAGGAACAAAAGGAGAGAAAATGTACATGCTTCCAAAAGCCTAGAGAAAGACAGCTGGCAAACCACTGTCACTAGGTTCTGCACGGTGGAAAACAAACACAGACAAGCTTTGAACTTAGAACTCTTAAGTGCATAAAATAGAGCTTCATTCTTCTATGTAATTTTTTCCATCCCCCTTCATCTGAAGCCAGTGGGGAACTTCCATCTCAGTTAGTGACCAGCTCAAACATTAATATGCAAGGTTAAGAAAGGGCATTCTGTTTAAGAAGGATAAAATCTACCAATAAATTCTAATTCAATCCCAAATAGTTCCCAGAAACAGGTCTATTCATACCTGCCATGTGAAATCACTGCTCGCAGCATATGGCAGCTGTCAGATGATCTATATTATAGCATAGTTTCTGCTTCTCCCTGACTCTGAGTGGTTTATTATTTACCAGCTTTGTGTGAAAGGGGTGGTTGCAGCCAAAATTCATTCCCTCTGCCCTTTCTCTTGTCAGCCCTACCAAATTGTTACCACTCCTGTATGGTGTATGGTACAACCAGGTAGCTCTGCTAGCTGCTGAGCAAGGTAAAAATACCCACCTTATGCTTATGATGTAGGGCAAAAAGAAGACCCCAAACCAAATATTGAGAGTTCACTTATCCCCCAGCATCATTCCACACTGGCAGATGTTGTCCTCTCAGGTATTATCCTGTAACTCAAAACATTCATAGAGTCTAACTGGGTGTGCTCAGCCCCACCCACAGGAACTGGACTATAAGAACAGCAAAACTAGAGAATATGAGTGCTTGAAAACTCCAGAGGGCATAGGTACTTCTGATGAAGCAACCTTTAGAGGCAGACATGAGGGTCCAGAATGAGCAGGGTTGGTGGGTCAGTTTGACAGCCAGCTCCTCTTGTTCTTTGGACAGATCACAGATGTGTCCCAAGAATCTAATCAGGATAATCCTTTGCCAGGAGTATGTTGATTACAGAATATAAAACATAAAAATCAAGCCTCCAAAGCTCTAATAGGCGCAGTAACAGAGGAAAAAATACTTTGTGTTCTGATCTGCTTTTAAGGAATAGCCCTGCCAACAAAACCACAGAAATGTCAACAAGCCCATCACTTAACCAATATGAGGTTTGCAAAACTGTACTAAACTAGTTTAATTCATATAGTTTTGGAAAAAAGGGTTAGTCCAGAAATGTTTCCCCAATAGAAGCATAAATTATCCACAATATTTAGGCAGAAGGATGTGCAGTAGACATGTCCATATAATCAGGCATTCCCATTTTTGAGTGGCTGAAAACACTCTTTTTATTTCATAGCAGCCACTACAGAGAAAAAGGTAGTGACCACTTGTTACCAGTCAGTGTGAAAGTTAGTACTCTTCCCAACCCAGCAATCCAAGGTCACTGGCCAGCTTAATATTAAAAAGATCACTTTTCAAAGCTGTGTGCTGCATTACTATTGAAACAGTAACTTCTAATTACAGCACAGCATATTCGAGTTGCTCCTTTGCTGTAACTAAAAATATTTTGGAAGATGAAATAGTTGAGAATTTCTATATTCCAGAGAAAGGGCAAAGAAGCAGAAAAAGCAGGCAGCAGTTAGTGGTCTCAGATGGCCCTTCCCAGTTGAATTGTTTGTACCTGACACTTTTTCAGCCAGCCCTTATTAACATTTACAGACTACAGTAGTAGACTGCTACACTGATGTCACAGAAGAAAATAATTAACATTTCTCAAGCAGCTGAAGCAGTGAAAAAAAGAGACAAATTCATGTCAACAGATGTGTTTTACCACTAATGATTGTGAAACCATTATAATTATAATTGCTTAGACTTCCCATTATAATAAAGTCACCATAAATTGTTGACTAAATAAAAAATAACATCAATATACATAACACTGAAAGCAGATGACTGAGATTTTTGAACCAGAAGCCATTGCTGGAAAAGGACAAATGCTTTTGAGAGCTGGTCACTTATTTGCTAAATATATTGTTTTAAAAATAAATCTACAGTTCATGGCAACTAGATAATTTCTTTCAAGGCTCTGAATGTGCTCCTACCAATTTGTAAAGAGTGGTCCTATACTGAAATTGGCCATTGACAGAAAGCAAAATGGGAGACAATTCAGCAACTTCTAGAGCACCAGTTTAACTAATCAAATAAGTTTGCTTATAGGGCCCAGTCCTGCAAGAATCTTAGGGTAATAAGTCCTTGGTCTCAACAGAATTTGAGCAGGATAAGCACCTTGAAGGTTCAGTTCTTAAGACTAAAAAATAAGTCAGAAGAAAACTTGCATGAGGACCTATGAAGATCTTAAAAACATTTAGCAAAATGTGAAGCAATTGGGATAATTTAGAGGACTGCTGCAAATATTTATTGTCAAGGTAAAGAAGCCACCCATTCATATTTAAAATATTCACTGATTTTGCTGCTTCTTTTCTCGACTGCAGTTTTAGCTGTCTCAAGGGGATGCCACAACTGGCAGACTTCTAAAACTAGTGGATTTACCAAAATTACAGCCCCAGAATCTTTTCTGTTTCTCCCTATTTTGCAAAAATTACAGCAGGCAGACATAAACATATTTCTATGTGTGTTAGATTTATCGAATCTTAATCTCTGTTTATATTCTCTTCATACTCTAGTAATTGACATTCCTGTAATGTATCCTACTTTGTCACAGTGGCAAGAGACTGAGTGGACCAGACAAACTTTTAAAAGGCAATAAGTGAGATCATATTAATTTAAGCACTCTTCCACTTGAGACCTTCATACAATTAAAAAAAATAATGCTATGAAATCTATATACTTAATGTGTTCCACAAAAGCCACCAACAATAAACTTATTTATAAACAATCTAAATTTGTGGCTTCACTTTAACTAGTTAACATATCTTAGTGGTAGAGTAGAACCTTAATATGCACATTTGCAAGATTTTTGTCATGGATTATACCAAAGTGTCTACATATGTATAGATGTGCTATGGCACTGAACAGCCTGCTGTTCACAGCCAAGGATTAGAAAGAAAAAAGTTACTTTGTACAGTCCTTTCTTCTTACAGAATGTATTATGTTAGTCTTCTCTTTTCAGATTTCTTTATGTTTACTTGAAAATTGCTAAACTATATTTACATGGATAATGAGTTATTATCATTACAAATAGACTCTATTATTAGACTAGTAGCTGCTAACTGCCACCTGCATTTCTCTGTGACTACACTTTTAAAATGTACTCTAATGGACAGTCCTATCTACTCTTTAAAACTGAGGGGAGAAAAAAAATTGAGTTGGTAAAGCCTTAATCTGTTAATCTGTTCAGGATTCTATCTCATTTTTTGGGGTCTCAGAAGGAAATGGCAGGATAACAATCCCACTAAGTGGACTTAGGTTCTGAGATCCCAGTTTATTCAGTGCTCAGCAATAGCTCTTTTAGTTGTTCATTATAGGAAAAACTGATATTGATCGGTTTATGAATTTTTTAAAAAATAACGATATTGTCAGGAATTACACTCCTTTCAGTGCCTACACGTGTAATCATGGAAAAAGCCACAATCAACAGTTTTTCCCAATACCATTTTTTTACCCTTTCTGCATCTTCCACCTTCCAACTCTGGCCTTCCAGTTTCTTATGGCCATTCCCTCAAAGCCATCAGAAAACTGGGAGATACCTGAGTATGCTGACTCTTATGTTCTGCTCATTTCTTTTCAAAGCACCCTCTTCATTTGTTAACAGTGAGCAAGAACAGGCAACCCTCTAAAGTTGCTAAAAGGAGAGTTGCTATAATGAGAAGAGAAAATAAACCCATGTGAGCATTCAGCTGTACACAGGCTGTGGAGCAACTTTAAACTGAAGCACTTGTGGCTTTGTTTGAGTATCATTTCACAAGGGCCTGAGAAGGGGACTGGAATTACTAGTGAAAAGGCATAGCGTGAAAAATGGGAATAACAGGTGCATGTTTTAATAGCATTAGCCAGCAACACCTGTAACTGATAGACCAGAGTATGGGACTTCCAATAAATGGATACTGTCCATCTCTGTAATTATATGCTGGAAAATTTCATTTCTAAAATCTGTGATAAATTACTACAGAACGGAAGGCGTGCTGGCACCTTTCCAGTCACTGTCTTAGCCTCATTTCGGGCTTTGCCCAAAGGACCTGCATTAGATAAGCAAAAGATTAGGGTGGATGCATCTGGACAGAATCTGAATGAGGGTGGAATACAGACTGCTTGTGTATCTGAAGCAATATCACTATGGGAGGAACTGTGGTTCCCACAGCCTAGCAAAGAACATCAAGGCTGACAAATGCACTGAGAAAATGGGGGACAGTAATTTTCTGAGGATGATGAAACAAAGACAAAGATCATGCAGGGTTAGAAAATTGGTATTAAATGAAAAATATTTGTGCACCAATCACAAGTATAATTTCCCTTGAGACTAACCGAGTGTGAGGATAAATGTCTGGAAGCAGTCTCTGCACTAGGGTTCAGAAGAAAGGAACAAGGAAGCAAAGCAAAGCTGCATGAAATCTGAATACAGCAGTGCTATACGATACTTCCGAGCAGCTCCATTAAAACAGGATTTTCTCCCATCCCACAGAGGTTTAACTGCCTTTCAGACATATTTAATTTTACACCAGACTTCCAAGTAAGTACAAATTGATCTCAGCACTTTTCAACAACATTTGTTAGGCCATTTTAAAAGTTGGAAGCCAGTTATAGTTTGGGAGCTGTTTTGCAGCTGAAAACTAGTTGGTTTGTGTTTTATAAAACCAGCCCATAATGGTGATTATCTTCATCAAAAACCATTGACATAATAATAATTGAGAAGTTTCGTATTTTCAAATTGACTACTAAATACATGTAATACTTTTATATCTAAAAAATGTTGTGGGTGAATTTGGTGCATATAAAGGCAAAGAACAAACCATACTGCCGAGGGTCAAGGACTGCATGCAGACACTGCTCAAGCTTTCACATACAGCTATTCACACACAGCATTCAACTACTTATCTGCAATACTTCAATGTGAGACGTGGGCAAAGTCCTTGCAAACTGTGGTGACACCTCTGTGTCACCACACCTCTTTCTCCTCCCATGAGTATTCCCACTGCCATCATTCAGTCCAACGGACTGCTCAAAGTCATAAGAATCAAAAGAATAAAGTTATTTCTTCCTCTAGGACACAATTCAAAAATCTCATTACTTTTAGATTTACAAATCATGTGATTGTGTCTGGAGTTGATCAAAAAAATTGAGTATTCTGATACTGTAAATAACAGCTTTCAGGGAAAATTCTACTCAGTAAAAGCTTTGATATCTCATCCTTTCTCTGGTTATAAACACACACCAAAAATATTAGAGTTTCCTGCTGAATGAATGTTTCCTTCTCCAATCTATATGACTAATTTAGATTTTAGAATGCAAAGTATTTCATTTCATTTTTGTGAATTTGCATCTGTAAGATAAAGATTATTCATTCAGTGCTATTCCATCTCCCTCTGGAACCTGGGTGGTGTACTGGTTGTAAGTTCTACTCTTCTTTACAGTCCTTGTCTGCATACCTACAGCTGAACTAAACATCCAAAGAAGAATACAGCTCAGAGATACCATCAGCCTGAATTTAGTAAACTTTAGTTCTGATCACTCCATGTGTTCCTTTCTAAATCAGTTTTTCTCAAGAAAGTTAGGCCTTACCTTACACCATTTTTCTGAACCTGTATTTAAAGTTATATCTAAGCTTTTTCTGGATTATGCTATGGACAGCCCACAAGACTTTGCTCTAATTGTACAAACTCAGTTTCTGCCCTGATAAAATCAGAATTGTATCTATTTGTCAAATATATTGTAGACTAAATTGTCTGTAGGGGGATAAGATCTCCAATAAGACCACGTCTTACTGCAGATTTAGCATACTATGCACAGATAGCTTGGCACAGATGTCATAAAACATTATTAATTTTCTTAAGATTTCCCCAGAGCATGACAAAATTACTCCACTATTTGAAAGTGCCATCACATGATCATTTAAGCTATCTCAAAAAAAAAAGCAAAAAAAAAAATAAAGCTATTCAAGTCTTTCTTAGTGTTCTTATGGGTCAGTGGCAGCAATAAGTTCAGAAAGCCTGTCTTGACACCATAACATGCTACCTGTGTGTTTCCAGTGCTTCACAAACTGCCCTGTGAAAGAAGGCAATTTAGTAGGCGTGATTTTGCTAAACTTTCAGCATATGCATGTTCTGGATAGCTTGTCAGGTCCATAAAATCTCACTGAATTAAAACTGAGAACTGAGTGACCTGCAAGAAGCCAGTACACTGGCTGTCTGGTGCTGTCTGTAGCTTGATAGCTAGAAAATCAATCCACTAGGCAAGGCAGCATCTTTCTGATTTCTCAAAGTTGACAACGTGAAGCAAAATGCAATGCAACAAAGCCTGAGGTCACAAGACCACTCCTTTGAATGAAACCAAGGAAAAAAATTGTCCTGTGGGTGGGATCTACCTCTAATTTCTTCAAAGGACATATGGTCTGTCTGTCAAAGCACACCCTTTAGGAGTCTGGCCATAAAATTGCAATTCTGCACTTGTTAACAAGCAACAGGGCTGGAAGCTCGAGAACTCAAAGAGTGAGATCTCCTGTATTTGACAAGAAAGGATAAATATTTTATTTCTCGATTGATTTGAGTCATTTGTTCTGAGCAAAGAAGTACAGGAGAGGATCCCTTCAAGTCTTTCCTTGCTCAGAAGGAGACATCTGCCATGGTAATTTCACTGCACAAATATTCCTTCACATGTGCTATTACTCTACCTGTTCCTAGGACTTCCAGGAAACATTCTTTAATTAAAGCAGTAGTGCACAGAAAGGCAGAAAGTCAGTCTTTCCTACTAGCAGTTCTTACACCCAAGAGGAATTTCCTACCCTGTAAATCTTCACAGTGCTTAGACAAAGTAAGAAAGCAAAGGGAATTCAAAATTCACATCTCCACCCATAAATCCATTTCTTTAAACAAAACAGTCCCATTAAAACACGAAGGAAAATTTCACTAACTTTATTCGACAACTTTCCAAGTGATCTTTCCATGTGAGGAAGCTGTACGACTTCCTGATTCACCAGGGAGTGAAACATTCACAGGATATGCACCAGAGCCCCAGCTTTGGTACCCAGCCCCTCAAAGTGCAGGTGGAAGATACTTGTAACAGCACAAATAACAGACAGAATCCTGCTGGCTGACACTGAGGCAGCTCAGAATATACATTAGTCCTTCCAAAGCCAATTCAAATATTTTAGCTCAAATTCTAGTTGTTTTGGACAAGAGCGCATAGTAAAGCTTTGTGTTCAAATTGCCCACTTTAGACCAAACCGCAATTCTTTTGAAAACTTAAAATCGTAAAAATTGAAGATGTGGGTATGAAGAACAGTGCTGTCAAGAGGAAGATAAGATATTGTTGGTTGGCAATTAAAATTCAGAGGTTACTTCAGGCTTTCAGTCACTTCAAAAACTGAACTCTCACACACATTTTGAAGATATTCTGCTCAGGTCTAACACCGGTTGTGTCAACTGGTTCTGTCACTTAGTTGCTAGAAATCCTTGTAGCTGTGGGATAGCCTGCCCCTGTGAAATTGCACTCTAACCCCCAAAAATCTGTCTTAAACTATAAGTCACAATGAAGCATGAAGGGTTTTATCCTCTACTCAAATTATTCGTCTTGTAAACCATTAACTGTAACAGGTGATGTTTTTGTTGTTGTGTTTATCTCACTTGGAGTATTTTGCTCTATTCTTCACTTCAAGATTTTGGAGAAGTCTCAAGTGTCACAGTCTTATCCTCCTTGGATAAGAAAATATTTTCTTGGGCTGATTTTCAGTTTGTCAACTTTCACTGGAAACACTCCTTGCAAAAGAGGGCTCCAGACTAATAGGAGACTATATTTACAAATGTTTGGGGATTTTTTATTATAACCCCTCTTATTTGTCTTCTGATGGATATGTTCCAATCATTCCAGTCTCACTTCAGGCTTCCCATTATCACATTTCCATAACAGACATTTCCTTTTGGAAATTGTATGACTAAAACATACAATATTTTTATAAAAAAAAATAAAAAATAAAAAAGTCTGATTTTTCTAATGGTGTAAAATTTTTTTTATATTGTTCTCCAGACCATTCCTTACTCAACCTAAAAAGCCCCCTTCTTAAAGACTTTACAGACTAACTCAAAACAAGTCCTTTCCCTGTCAAACACACATTGAAGGTAGGAAGGAAAAATGTGATGTTCAAGCAAAGTCATTAAGATGACAAATTCTAATGCTATGTTATTTCTGTAATTTTCTTTAACAGAATTGCTTTATTTATTCTGGAAATTCTTAGGGAATGATTCTCTATCACCTTTGTACCATAACAGGGCAGCTGGGCATTCCCTGATGTAGGAAATCCCTGCACAAAATAAGGCAGTGTAGGAGGCCTTCATAGGTGGCCAAGGCGGAAAGGAGCAAGTGGCATAGGATAGGCCCTTGGGAACTGTTCTAACTAGTGTAATTTAGAGCATTCCTGCTCTCAGTTATGCCAGGGGCCACTTTGGCATCAATTCAACCTAGAATCCAGGGAGATGAAAAATGGCTTAGAGCCACTTTCCCCCTCCCTATACCCTGGGCCTGCACCATGTGTGGTTTGGCTGGCTCTGAGGATCTGGCCCCTACATTTTTAAACAGAGCATTTTAAGTTTAAGTTGAAAAGTGAAAGAAAACGGAATATGAAGAGTAAAAGGAGTAGAAAAATGCTAAAGGGAGAGATTAAAATAAAAAAAAGGAAAAAGGAGGGAAACAGAATGGGTGGTATTGCTAAGTGTGAAGCAGAGCTCATGTTTAGTAAACTCAAGGAGAAGTGGGGAAGTCTGGATTCACTTCCCAGCTACACCAGACTTTTAAATGACAACACTAGTCTATTAAAGTCACTTTCAGGAGGACCACTGAACTTCTTTGGCCAGCCATACTAAATATGTTTAGCTTATTCCCTGAGAACTAAACAGCTTTGCCTGCAATCAGTGTCACAGAACCTGAGGTACGAAGTACCTTACAGCTCTAATTACCTGCAATAGAGTCATGTCTGAAAAGGACACTCCTGTCTTGAGAAGATCCACAAGACACATACATGGAATAGCTTTGGTGCAAGGCTGAGTGCATGGAACTCTGGAATGATGCTCAGTACTTCTCCTCTATCATGATATAATAGACCATGCTGTGTCACACCATGGTAATGGAGAACTCAGATCCCATGGTAAATCTGCATTCAATGTAAACAAGAGAGGGAGGTAGGAAGGAATTTTAGAGCTGGGGGACCCTGAAATTTCATTACAAAATGTGCATGTTCATCAAACTTTACTCAGTTTCCCTTCACCTTGGTTTTGCATTTGCAAAACTGAAATACCAATTCCTCTGTAACAGGAGTGTGGTAAGGATGCATTGGGACAGAATATGTCCAAACTCAACAGCAACATGTAAAAGAGAGGGGAAAAATCCCTACACTAATGGAACTTCAGTCTCAGATTTCAGTGTATCTTGACAAATAGACAAAGGACAGGTGCTCCTAGAATTACGGTTCAGCGTGTATCCAAACATGCTGATAAAACTTTATAAAATTATTAGCTGGAAAATGTGGATTATCTTATTGGAATCCTGCAATATCCATTATACTCAAGTTATGCCACACTATGCAAAGCGCCAGAACAGGAATGCTGGGCATGTGGACAGAGGTATAAGGGGTGTAAATATTCATTCTGAGCACCTTCAGCATACCTTGCCCTTCAGCCTTTGTCATAGGAGTCTCCGAGGAATAAACCCTACTATTCCAGAAAAATTCACTGGTAAGCAAGAGTCTTAAAAGAAGTAATAGAAGGAGGGAGAAAGAAGCTAGAAGCAGAGCATAATTCCCATTTACAGCCCTTCAAACCCTACTAACTATATCTAGCAGGTTTAGTAGCGTCACAGAACTGGTAGGTGTTGTGCCCCATTTCTGCAGCATATTTGTAGAAGTTCTATGTTATACACCCACCACTACAACTGTCATGGTGGGAGATGATGTTCAATAGCCCTGAACGTGTTCCCTACCACAAGCTGAAGTCCTTGGTAGAAGTGCGCAGGGAGACAATCCTAAGTTTTCCTGACTCAGAGATCCTCAAACTGCAAGTTTGAGGGGGTTGTCAAACCCCAACCTCTTGTACCTTTCCCCAAACATTTCCCAGACCAGTGGAACACTACTCCAAATGTCCTCAGTGCCCAAAACCTCTTCACCCTGCACTACCATTATTCTCCTTTTTATATTAACCTAGGGCATCCTTTCTCCGAAGAATGAACCTCCAAAATACTTTCTGAGGTTTGGAATAGCATCAAGCTGTTCTATTTAGTGCTTCCATGTTGCTGCTATTGCTTTGCTTCCCTCTCCCCTCTGTTACCACTCTCATTAGATACTACACAGGGCCAAGCCCACCCCTTGCCTATTCCTCCCTGTAGCAAAACAAAGCAGAAAGAAGAAAAAAAGAGAGGGAGAGAGAAAACAAAACAAGAAGTCCTATTTCCCACTCTGGCAGAGATTTTAAAACACAGAGTGCAATTATGAAAAAGTTATCCAGATGGGACCCAGAGGGCGGGTGAGGGGAAGGAAAGCTGTCATCCAAAGGGAAAAAAAAAAAAATCACATCTATGGTAGCCCTATTCCTATAATATGACACCTATTCCATGTGCAAATGTACAATGCAGCAACAATTCTCTTAACCAGCATGGGCTGGGTTAATTGGATGTAAGGAATTTTTTTATTTTTTTTTAAATAACCCATTCATTTGATAAAAATCCAACCTCAGTGATCACACCAAGCACAAGTGTTTCACTGAAAAAGCTTCTTTCTCATTAATGAGATTCCTTCCTACTTTTAACTGTCTACCCTACAACTCCGAAAAGCCAACCCTTTTGAGAATATGGTTACCATGTAAAGCAAGTGCTTTCACAGTTTTCAAATTTTCTTTGTATTTAAACAGAGCTGGGTATTTTTTTTCAGAAATAGCCCCTGAAAAAATTCATTGTTGGAAAGAAACCTGACAGAAAATTATGATGTAAAAGGTGAATAACTGAAAGGCTGCAATCAGCTGAGTGGAAATGGCCTTCATAATGTCCCAATACAAGCCCAGGCTGTTGCCATAAATTCCATCTGTACTATGTGGCTGCACATAATATGTCGCTGCTTTACTGCTGCAATACTTGAAGGTGACTATGAGTGCAAAGATATTTGAAGGGTTATTATGACTGTGGAGGATGCTAAAATCATATTACTTATTAAAAGCCCCCAAACTATTACTTACTAAAAAACTCAGAGAATGATTAAACCCCTGTCCTTAGCTCAGATGAGCTGAACCCTAACTTCATGAAGGTGCCAAACTGAGTTGCAGTTTTCACTTCTTTGTCTGAGGCTAATCAAGTTTCTGTCACAAGTTGCAGCAGCACCAGGATTACATGAAATTCCTGTTGTTGGCACAACCCAGCATTTAAAATAGCTTGATGCAGCTACTGCTATGTGTTACCTAGGGCGTTTTTATGGCAAGGGAATGCCAAAATAGGCTCAGAGAGAGTCCTGGTTAGCAGCTTCTTTGTGTATTTTTCTACTGCTGCATGGGCACAAATTAGAGTTAGAGGAAGAATCTAAACTCTACTAAAAAGTTACCCATCAAATTCTGTCATTTCCAATTTTGCACAGATGAGAGAAAAATAATATGACACAATCACAGTGTATTTGAATGCTTATACAGGGTGTATTAGAAAGCACTATAAAGTAATTAAATCATTGATCTCAAAAGGTTAAAGTCAACTTTCTCACAGTACTTGAAAGTTAAAGGTATTGTGATAGGGAGGTGTGTAAGGAAATTTCCTAAACCACTCCAGGCAAGTTTTCTACTCTATTTATCAAAAGGGTGTTCTAATATAACGCATAATGCAAGGGCGTATTTCCGTGACTTCGGATATCCCTTCCTAGATGTCCTTTACACGTGTTGGCAGATGTGAGCGGAGTCGCAGCCGCAGCTGGCTCTGAATGGCAGATGTCCGCAGCGCGGTTGTGATTTGTCTTGGCACCAGCCGTGCTCCCCCCTCCCTCGGCTGCTAAAGCTGCGAGCGGTAGTAGGTTGCCTTCTACTACAACCCTCAGCTGCTGCGAAACAGCTATTTTTGTTCTTCTGTAGTATATAGAATACTATATATATAGTATATGTAGTTCTTACGCAGCAAACTGTACAGTCCTAAAATTGACCTGGGGGGCGGCGGCGGGGGGGAAGGCAGCAGCGAGAAACTATTCTATATATAGAACACAGCCATTCAGCTATTTAGACAGGACAGGATAGGCAGGAAAAGTGCAGTCAGGATCCTGTATGTTTGACTTTGGGTGTACTAACGCCCACAACTCTTTTTCTTCCCTCTCTCCCTCTCACTCCTTCCACAAAGTCTGCGTTTTATTTATTGATTGGACGTACTTTACAGATGGGAGGGCTCTTCCCCTCACCCCCAGCCCATCCAACCCCGCGGCTCCTGCAGGAGGAGGAGTAAGAGGGGGAGGAGGCAAAGTGGGTGCATTACGAGCTGATTGTGCTCTTGCCCCGACCTCCAACAGCCTGATCTGCCTTTGAAGTTTTCCACCCCTCGACTTGAAGTGAGATCGATTACAGAAGAACAACAGGGACAAAGAATCTGCTGCTTTACGTGCAGCCACTTTCCCACGATCGGGGCAGCCAGCTCGACAGCAGCAAGAGATCACCGCTGTCCCTTATGCTCCTCCTTGCTACCATTCACAAAACATGCAGCTCCCGCCCCGCTTCGCCTAGGAAAGCTGGGAGGCAGATTACAAAATTGAATCACGTTGTTTAAGAACGAAGCAACTGAAGGGCGAGAAGTACAGTCTTGGTGTTTGAAAGGAAACAGAAAAAAAAGTCGATGCTGAGTATTGGGAGTTGTGTGTGGGGGAGGCGCATTTAAAGCGTAGATAAATTAAAAACCAAGTGACAAAGTTTTGCCTGAGGCAAAGCAAGAGCCTCGGGTTGCTGCGGCGCTGGGGGCTCGGCGGAGGCAGGCGGGCACCGGGTACCGAGCCCGGCGGGGTCACATCTTTACCTTTGGAGAGCGGGGCAAACCTTTACCTTTGTGTTTGGTAAACGTGTGTCTGTGTGTGTGTGAGAGAGAGAGAGCCTACCGCTGGGACAGTCTGTAAACCGGGAGGGGAATGAGGGAGGGGGGCGCCGCGACAATTACAAAGGGCAAAGCAAAGATGTTAAATACCTTACCGAGGCGAGCGGAGCCAGCTCCGTCCAGCCCAGGGCCGGAGGTTCTAGACCTTGCCTTGCCACAGCCCTCGGGGATGCCCCTCCCCGGGCGCCTTCAGGGAGCCCCCAGCCCCGAAGCTCCTCCAGCTGGTCCCCGGGCCCTTGTGGCTGTTTTCCCTCTGCCCGCCACCCGGGGCAGGAGCCTCCCGGCCAGCGAGAGCCGCCGCCTCGCCCACCCCGGCCAGCCTCAGGGGAGCTCTCAGCGCCCCCTCTACCCCTGCCTCGGGACCAGCCAGCCCGGCCCGACCCGCGGGGGGGACGGGGACCGGGGGGCACGGGCTTCTCTTCCTTCCCTGGACCGCCAGGAGTGGGAAGAACTGTTGTTTAAACTCGGTTTGAACCCATGGCACGCCGGCTGGCTTTTTCCAAGAAGAAGAAAAACGCGGTTAATGTGTCACCGGGTATCCAGTCCATTCATAAAAAAAAAAAAAAAAAAAAAAAAAAA